>NC_073349.2:2462500-2762500 GCF_027580225.2 Misgurnus anguillicaudatus
GAACCGACTGTGAACGTGATAATTACCCAGAAAGCTGTAAGCAGCGGAGCCGGTGAGAAACATTCAAAGTTCAGTAACAGTGTTTCTGTGTCCTAGCGATCACCTGTGGAGAGAGAGAGGAAAACGAGAGCGAATCATTGAAGAACCGACTGTGAACGTGATACTTACCCAGAAAGCTGTAAGCAGCGGAGCCGGTGAGAAACATTCAAAGTTCAGTAACAGTGTTTCTGTGTCCTAGCGATCACCTGCGGAGAGAGAGAGGAAAACGAGAGCGAATCATTGAAGAACCGATTGTGAACGTGATACTTACCCAGGAAGCTGTACGCAGCGGAGCCGGTGAGAAACATTCAAAGTCCAGTAACAGTGTTTCTGTGTCCTAGCGATCACCTGTGGAGAGAGAGAGGAAAACGAGAGTGAATCAGTAAAGAGCCGACTGTGAACGTGATACTTACCCAGAAAGCTGTAAGCAGCGGAGCCGGTGAGAAACATTCAAAGTTCAGTAACAGTGTTTCTGTGCCCTAGCGATCACCTGTGGAGAGAAAGAGGAAAACGAGAGTGAATCATTGAAGAACCGACTGTGAACGGATACTTACCCAGAAAGCTGTAAGCAGCGGAGCCGGTGAGAAACATTCAAAGTTCAGTAACAGTGTTTCTGTGCCTTAGCGATCACCTGTGGAGAGAGAGAGAGGAAACGAGAGTGAATCAGTAAAGAGTCGACTGTGGACGTGATACGTACCCAGAACGCTGTAAGCAGCGGAGCCGGTGAGAAACATACAAAGTTCAGTAACAGTGTTTCTGTGCCCTAGCGATCACCTGTGGAGAGAGAGAGGAAAACGAGAGTGAATCATTGAGGAACCGACGGTGAACGTGATACTTACCCAGAAAGCTGTAAGCAGGGAGCCGGTGAGAAACATTCAAAGTCCAGCAACAGTGTCTTTGTTGTCCTAGTGGCCGCCTGTGGAGAGAGAAGAAGGCGAGAGTGAACCATTGGGCACGGACAGTGGGAAAGACCTCTACCAGTCACACCAAAAATTGTCTGCCTCCAGGAGAGAAGAAGGAGGGCGCCACGGCTAGCAGGGTCCAGGCGGGAGCCTGACGTTTCCCTCTTTCCCCGTTGACGGTGGTTGGCACCCCTGTTGCTCTTGTCCCTGTTTACCCGTGGCTGTAGTCTCCCTGGAGGGAGGAGAAGAAGCCCATTAGTTTTAAATTTCCCTTCCCCAATTTCCCCAGTCCTTTTAAGTATTCAAATTCAATAAAGCTTGTTTTAAATTTTACTTACCTGTTTCCGTGTTTGTCTGGTCATTGGGTCGGCTTTGGGGACCTCCTCGAGGTGGGAGTTAAAAAGGGGCGTGGCTTAGTCAAACATAGCCAGCCCCTAGTGGTGACAGATTTTGGCGTAGTCGGCAGGGTCCCACCTCGAGTTGAGTAACCAAGGTCACCCAATGACTGACAACGCGGGGCCTGCAGCCCCACCCCGTGCCACGTCCGTTATCATGGGCAGCCCCTGGGTCCAGAGATATGGAGGAGCAGAGTCGGAGGTACGCCTGACCGAATGGAAGGCCCAACTGGAGTACTTGGCCGACTTGCAGGGCCTTAGCGCCGCCCAGCGGCTCCAATTTGTGTTGAACTCCCTAGAAGGAGAAGCACGGCGAGAGGTACAAGCCGCCCCCGAAGCAATTAGAGCCACCGCCCAGACTGTGTTCCAGTTCCTTGCTGAACAATATGGTGACCATACCCCCGTAGCTGTCCTCCGTTCACAATTTTTTAATTGTAAGCAAGGCCCCCGACAACCTATCCGAGCTTTTGCCCTCAGGCTGCGGGAGCAGTTCACTCGCCTGCAAGCCCGACGAGACCATGGGCTAGGAGATGGAGAGGCTTTGTTACGCGACCAGTTCCTCTTGGGGATGAAAGAAGGCCCCGTGAGACAAAGTCTGAGGGTCCAGTTTCGGAGGGACCCCGGGCTTACCTTCGAAGATCTAAAGAAGGAGGCGCTGGCCCTGGAGGGTGATGAGGTCGAAGTAACCGAAACCCCTGTATGTGCAGCTGTAAGTGGAAACACAGCAGCGCCACCTGAACACGCAGACTGGAAGCAAGCCCTAAGGGTAGAGTTGTTGAAAGATGTCCGAGAGCAGATGTCGGAACTATCTAAGACCCTCTTGGGAGAACTTCGCCAAAGTAGGGCGCGAGAGGAACCGAGGCCGGCACCCCGAGAGCGAGTTTACTCTGAGAGGGGCCGAGAGCCACCGGGACGCCCGAATCGTTTGAACCGGCCCCGCTTCGAGTGGGATGACCAAGGGCGGCCAATCTGCAATCGGTGTGGAGAACCAGGGCATTACAGTCGCCAGTGTGGGCCTCGCAGGGCATCGGAGGGGGGTTTTTAAGACGACCGGCCACAGTGGGTCGTGTGGCCGGGACCCCTAGAGAAGACCCTGGAAGACGTGATAATTCTAGAGACCAGATGGTTGGGCACAGCCCAATGGCGGAGGTGAAGGTATGTGGCAAGACAATACAGTGCCTAGTAGATACGGGCTCTCAAGTGACATTGTTTGCGGAAAGTCTCTCGCAGGAAGTATTTGGGAAGCAGAGTACCCAAGGAGGGGAGGCCCCCTGGCTGACGTTGCGGGGCGCCAACGGCCTAGAGATCCCTTATATTGGCTACCGGCTGACGGACTTAGAAGTTCATGGGGTGTTGGTTCCCCAAAAAGGAGTGATTATCGTGGAGGACAGATGTTTGGGTGTCCATCGAGCCCTATTAGGTATGAACGTCCTCTCCGAATGTTGGGAGGAGTTATTTCGGGCTAAGCCCGGCCCTAGGATCTCCCCTGTCGAGAGGCCCCTATGGGAGCAAGTAGTAGCCGACTGTCGTCGGGTCCAGATGACCCAGGTCCGCAGAGGCCGGGAAGAGGTAGGAAGAGTGATGTGTCGCTTTGCTCTGTCTATTCCCCCTAGGAGTGAGGCCATGGTGTGGGTGAGAGTAGCCCCCCGAGGAGTTGGCCCCGAAGAATGGGTATTGGTTGAACCTCACGCCGATTGCCCCCAAGTGGAAGTAGCACGAGGCCTAGCGGCGGTCCGCCGGGGGAGGGTCCCTGTGAAGGTCCGAAATGACCACCCCTACCCAGTATACTTACACCGACACCAGCGGCTGGCCCGATTAACGGGGGTTGCGCCCCATCAGGTGAGGGAGGAGAGAGATGTTAGTTTCCGTCAGGTGTGCCCCACTGTCATCGAGGTGGCCCTGACCCAGATGGAAGCCCCTTCGAACAACGGGGGGGGGACGTGCCGAGGCACTTGGCAGGTGAGTCCCTGCAAGGGGAAGAGTTGGAACAGGCGCAGACACAAAGACTCCAAGCCCTCCTTCAGAAATGGCAACATGTGTTTGCAAGACACGAGGAGGATTATGGGTGCACTAAGGTGGTGGAACATCATATACCGACTGGAGATGCAGGACCCAGTAGAGAGAGGTACCGGCCGATCCCACCCACCTTGTATACAGAGGTACGCTCACTACTGCAGGGTATGCTGGAGCGAGGCGTCGTCCGGGAAAGCAGTAGCCCATGGGCAGCCCCCATCGTACTTGTGCAGAAAAAGTCAGGAGCTTGGAGGTTTTGTGTGGACTATCGGAAGCTTAACCTGGTGACCAAGAAAGACGCTTTTCCCTTACCCCGGATTGAAGACTCCCTTGCCGGTCTCACACGGTCTGCTTTGTACTCCACCTTGGATCTGGCCAGTGGATATTGGCAGGTGCCAGTGGCCGAGGCCGATAGAGAGAAGACCGCCTTTACGACCCCGTTCGGACTATTCGAGTGGGAACGGATGCCTTTCGGGCTCTGTAACGCTCCGGCCACGTTCCAACGCCTCATGCAGCGCTGTCTTGGAGGTCAGTTAATGGAGTCAGTCTTGGTATATTTGGATGATGTAATTGTGTATTCCCCAGATTTCGATTCCCACCTCCGACACCTCGAAGAGGTTTTCCAGGCGATGGAGAAATATGGGCTGAAGTTGCAACCCGACAAATGCCATCTGTTGATGCGGGAAGTCCAGTTCCTGGGCCACGTGGTCATCGCTTCTGGGTTGGCCGTAGACCCTTGTAAGGTCTCCGCGGTAATAGATTGGAGTGCACCCAATACTGTGAGGCAAGTGCGGTCATTTCTAGGGTTTTTGGTGTACTACAGACGGTTCATAAAAGATTTTTCAAAGATTGCCAAGCCACTTAACCAGCTACTGGTCGGCACAGGGCGAAATCGGGGACGGGGGTCACCCCCTATTGATTGGGATGAGTTCTGTGAGGGGGCATTTCAGAGATTGAAACAGGAATTGTTACAGGCTCCTATCTTGGCCTATGCAGACTTTACCCAACCATTTCTCTTGTATACAGACGCTAGCAACCTGGGGCTGGGAGCAGTCTTGGCCCAACGACAAGCGGGTACGGAACGGGTGATCGCCTACGCAAGCCGAAGCCTCCACCCAGCGGAGAGGAACGACGCGAACTACAGCTCATTCAAACTGGAACTGCTGGCCCTGAAGTGGGCCCTGAGCGAGAAGTTCAAGGACTACCTCTGGGGTGCTAAGGTAACGGTGATTACAGACAATAATCCTCTGGTACATTTACAGACAGCGAAGTTGGGGGCTGTGGAGCAGCGCTGGGTGGCACAACTTGCCAATTTCGATTACCAACTGCAGTATCGGCCCGGCCGGGAACACACGAACGCGGATGTCTTGTCCCGATTGCCAGAGGTGGACGGCCCCGGTGGCTGTGATGGCCAAGAAGAGGAAAGCCAGGGGGAAGGCTATCTGATAGGGGTCGTGGAAGCACCAGGAGGCCAGCAGGAGGCGGTACCCGGGAGCTGGGGTTGGGACCCCTGCCGGTGGAAGGAAAGACAGGCCCAGGATCAGGATTTATGGCAGGTGAAGATGTGGGTGGAGCAAGGCCGGCGGCCAACGTCGTCCGAGAGGCTGACCCAGACAGAGACGGGAAAAAGACTGCTGGGACAGTGGGACAAGCTGGAGATACAGGAAGGGGTACTTTGCCGAAAAGTTAGTGATCCGAAGCTGGGCGAGGAGGTGCGCCAGATCGTGGTGCCCGCCGACCAAACAGCAGCCCTGGTGTCTGCCTACCATGACCAGCTGGGGCACCAGGGACAAGAACGGACCGCATCGCTGCTGCGCAGGTTCTTCTACTGGCCGGGGCTGGAAGCATCAGTACGTAGCTTGGTCCAAGCTTGCCCCAGGTGTATGTTATTCAAATCTCGACGAGAGGCCCGAGCGCCGATGATACCCATATGTGCCAAAGCCCCCCTTCACATCATGGCGATGGATTTCCTGACACTGGGCCGGCCACAGGACCGCTATCCGAACATCTTAGTAATCACCGACCTGTTTACGAAGTATGCATGGGCAGTCCCCACCCTCGATCAGACGGCAAGTACCACCGCAACGGCTTTATGGCGGCACGTCTTCCAAACGTTCGGATGTCCAGAGTTCTTACACTCAGACCAAGGGGCCAATTTCGAATCAAAGGTGATCCGGGAATTATGCCAGCTGTATGGGTGCACGAAGACCCATACGACGTCATATCACCCTCAAGGAAACGGCTGCTGCGAGAGGTTTAATCAAACCCTGTTGGGGCTCTTAGGGACCTTGGATCAACGGAAGCAGAGTGATTGGGTGAGTGCTCTACCGAACCTCTTACAAGCTTATAATAACAGCATTCATAGTACGACGGGGTATGCCCCCACTTATCTGATGTTCGGTAGGCATGTGCGGATGCCGACGGACCTGGTCCTGGGAGCGGCCGCGGGCCAGGAGGAAGGAAGCGTGACGGAATGGGTGGGGCGCCACCACCAACGGCTGCACTTTGCCTACGAGCAGGTATCCCAGAAAATACGGGCCACAGGAGAAAAGAACAAGCGGTTGTACGACCGGACGGCCCGGGAAGCCCCCTTGTTACCAGGAGAGAGAGTCCTGGTACGAGACAACCGGCGGCAAGGCAAAGGAAAGTTGAGCGACCGTTGGGAGGCCACCCCGTACGTAGTCTGCAGGCAGCAGAGACCGGGCCAGCCGGTGTATACCATCCGGCCGGAAGGAAAGGCCGGCCCGGAACGGGTGGTACACCGAAACATGATTCGCCCTTGTCCAAATTATCCCGAGGTCACGGAGGAGGTAGTTGCGGAGCCGGCACCGACGGCCCCCTGGATGGAAGGATGGGCTGTGGTACCAGGCTTACCTGTGGTGGCACCACCCCCGGCCGCCCCAGGAGAGCCAGAACTAGCACCTGAGCCAGTTGAACCCCCGGCCGCCCAGAGGCAGCCAGGACCAGCACCAGAGCCAGCCGAACCCCTGGCCGCCCAAAGACAACCTGAGGTTGTGCCCGAGCCCGCCGAACCTGACTCCCCTGTAAGGCGCTCCCAACGGGAGAACCGCGGCCGGCCCCCTTCCCGCTATGGTGAGTGGACTACTCAAAGGCATTCCAGGGACTGGAATGTATTGGCGGGGGAGGATGTCACGGGGTGACGACTTTTCAGGGCGGAACCAAAAGTTGAGGAAGTTTGGTTCCGCCCGGATGTTTCCGCCCCGACCGGAAAAATAGAAACACCGGACATCCGGCGGCTCTGCGAAGGTTGTAATCAGCCGATTGGGCACAGCTGTGCCTAGTTAAAGAGATCGCCGGGTAATTGGATAACTGGAGTGTAAAGAGAAGTATAAAAAGCACAGTTAGATGACAGTTGGCAGTTTTAGTGTGTGCTGAGGAACGGAGCTGTGCTCATTGTTAGACGTGGTGACTGGCTATATTTCTCTCTCTTCCCCCCTCTCTTGTTGCAGTTACGGTGGACCGGCTGGATTTAATGAATAACCCTACGGGTAGAAAAGGAACTCTGGTCCAACTAGTATTTTGGAAGGAGTAAAGCGAGAAGGGATTTGACCTCGTTGCACAACGTAAACAAAGGCTATCCGCTGTGAGTATGTCCGTTGGTGTAGCATAACTGGCAGAAACTTACATTGTGTGATCGTTGGAGTCCTCCAGGATTAGGAAGGCGGCCCTACCCCTATAATTAGCGTGGTGGGCGAGCCGCTAGAAGCATACGTCCATACAGCCACAGCAACGCGACTTTGGTCTGGTCGGTTTGCCATCGCCTCTACGTTAGCCCCAAGCACGGTGGAGGATATCGGGCGTTTCCCTTGTGGTGTTGCACTTACAGTGTGGTGAGTGAGACTTTACAAATCATAAGCTTTTTCACGTTAGAGTGGTGCTGTGTATTTGCTGTGGGTTGCTGTGTGTCTTGTCAGAGAAGCCCCGCACCATCCATTCTCTTCCCTGGGTGGAGGACGGAGGGGCCAACGACCTCAGACCTCATTGCCATCATACGCTGTGTGCTGTTTTTAAGAGTACGAAGAGACGCAGACCAAGAGCTGTGAAGGACTGTGAGTAAAATACTAGAAGCATTTGTGGTGTAAGCTTACCTGCGGTTGTATTTGTCGCAGAGTCGGAGGCGAAAGGGTCCGCCGCCCCCGTGGTCTCTACGAAAGGGCGCCCCTATCCGGGATTCGATCGGCCTACGGACAGTGGGGATAGGGCAGCGCTCGACCCGGCGAGGTGGTATGTGACCTTCGCCCCCCTGCTGACCTACAGAAGAACCGACTGTGAACGCGATACTTACCCAGAAAGCTGTAAGCAGCGGAGCCGGTGAGAAAAATTACAAAGTTCAGTAACAGTGTTTATGTGCCCTAGCTATCACCTGTGTAGTTAGAGAGGAATGCGAGAGTGAATCATTGAAGAACCGACTGTGAACGTGATACTTACCCAGAAAGCTGTAAGCAGCGGAGCCGGTGAGAAACATTCAAAGTCCAGTAACAGTGTTTCTGTGTCCTAGCGATCACCTGTGGAGAGAGAGAGGAAAACGAGAGTGAATCAGTAAAGAGCCGACTGTGAACGTGATACTTACCCAGAAAGCTGTAAGCAGCGGAGCCGGTGAGAAACATTCAAAGTTCAGTAACAGTGTTTCTGTGCCCTAGCGATCACCTGTGGAGAGAGAGAGGAAAACGAGAGTGAATCATTGAAGAACCGACTGTGAACGTGATCCTTACCCAGAAAGCTGTAAGCAGCGGAGCCGGTGAGAAACATTCAAAGTTCAGTAACAGTGTTTCTGTGCCTTAGCGATCACCTGTAGAGAGAGAGAGAGGAAACGAGAGTGAATCAGTAAAGAGTCGACTGTGGACGTGATACGTACCCAGAACGCTGTAAGCAGCGGAGCCGGTGAGAAACATACAAAGTTCAGTAACAGTGTTTCTGTGCCCTAGCGATCACCTGTGGAGAGAGAGAGGAAAACGAGAGTGAATCATTGAGGAACCGACGGTGAACGGATACTTACCCAGAAAGCTGTAAGCAGGGAGCCGGTGAGAAACATTCAAAGTCCAGCAACAGTGTCTTTGTTGTCCTAGTGGCCGCCTGTGGAGAGAGAAGAAGGCGAGAGTGAACCATTGGGCACGGACAGTGGGAAAGACCTCTACTAGTCACACCAAAAATTGTCTGCCTCCAGGAGAGAAGAAGGAGGGCGCCACGGCTAGCAGGGTCCAGGCGGGAGCCTGACGTTTCCCTCTTTCCCCGTTGACGGTGGTTGGCACCCCTGTTGCTCTTGTCCCTGTTTACCCGTGGCTGTAGTCTCCCTGGAGGGAGGAGAAGAAGCCCATTAGTTTTAAAATTCCCTTCCCCAATTTCCCCAGTCCTTTTAAGTATTCAAATTCAATAAAGCTTGTTTTAAATTTTACTTACCTGTTTCCGTGTTTGTCTGGTCATTGGGTCGGCTTTGGGGACCTCCTCGAGGTGGGAGTTAAAAAGGGGCGTGGCTTAGTCAAACATAGCCAGCCCCTAGTGGTGACAATCCCAGTGTTGAAGTAGGTATGTATATCATGCTGTTTCCTGAACAACGTTTATTAATGTTTCTGTAGTTCACATTAAATCTTCTTTTCATCAACAGACAGTTAATCAGTGTGAAAAAATAGTTTAAGCTTAAAATGCAACCTTACATTATGTCTACATCTGTGCAAGTAATCACCACAGTGCAGTAATGTAAAGTATTCAGCAATCATGACATGAATTCATGTTTTTACCATGTTGGGGTTATTTTCTTTCATGGATTAGGGACCCCCTAAATAACCTTACTACCCCCTTTATAAAAGGTTGACACGCGTTTGCAACAACACAGTCTCACACCCAATTCGTCACATACTGCCGTTTGGTCATGACCCCCTCACGTCCATAGCGGACGTTGAGGGTACCCCCTAGTCGTCGCTTGAAAACGTAGAGGGTCGTCCTATAGATTTGAATGCAAACCCCTCATCTTTGAATTTTGACGAAATGGGTTTATCGGTTTGCCTGCGCAATATGGTTTTAGGCGATTGATTTTATGCTGCAAATGTGCATTTTGCACAAGCGTGCGGCGCATAAACGGTTACAATCATTATTGATGCGGTGACCAAACATTTTCGTGGAGCGGAAAGCCTTCTGAATCGGTGTATCACGACTTTTCTCTCTCTTTTTTATATATTTGGTATACAATAAAATGACATATTTACAGGGCTGTATTTGCTGTGATGTTTAAAACATGCCTTAATTAACGTAGGATATTTTATTATTTTCGATCACGCACAGTTGGTCATTCCCCCTCACGTCTATAAGCTGACGTTGAGGGTACCCCCCAATTCGTCGCTTGACAACGTAGAAGGGTCGTCCGATGTTTGAATCCAAATCCCTCTTTGGATTATGGCGAAATGGGGGGTATTCATGCCTGCGCTGCAAAGTATGTTTTAGGTGATTGATTTTATGGTTCAAATGTGTATTTTGCAGTAGCGTGCGGCTGTTACATTCATTGGTGCGGTGACTACATTTTCGTGGGGCAGAATCCCTTGTCTAAAGCGGTATCACGACTTTCTCTCTCTTTAAGTTATATGCTCTACATTAAAATGACATGTTTACAGGACTGTATATTTGCTGTATGTTTAATTAAGATAGGACCCAGTCTCAAGGCAGTTCGTGTAATTTAATGGACACGATTTTCCCCTTTTTTCGTGCCAGTCAGAACGACTTTCAATCTAATGTATTTCAATAGGAAGTATTTTTCGTGCCTGCACCACGTTTTTTTGTCCTATTATTTTTTCGTGTTTATAAGCACGAATTTAATATAATGTATTGCAATAGTATATACCAGGGATTGTTTTACTTTTTTGTCATATTGATTACACTTTAAGCGCTACTGTACTCAAAATTTAATCAGGAGATGTTTATCCTATAATATTGATGTTTCGATCGGTTTCGTGTTTCAAATACAAGAGTAAATACTACAGTACCCATGAGCCTTATCGACATCTACTATGGTGAAGGCACCAGCTAAAACTACATGTGGGCCCGCTGCAGATCACAATATTTTCTCAACACATGAACACTAACGTGTGCTTGATAATTCAACAATACGATGTTATGGCCATCAATTTTGATTGTTTCTACTTTGATTGTAAAAAAAATAAGTCAGTTTCGGACGCCTGCATTTCCCAGAATCCTCTCTGCCTCCGTTGCTATGGAATCTGAGCCAGTCCTCTTTGCTATTGGGTGATTTCTTCTTCGGTACTCGTAATTGACAGGGATTCTCTCATACGCGAAAATCATTGTCCAGGTAAGTCACGATGCTTTCGTTTAAAGTTCACTATTTGTTTAAATGTTATAATTCACACCTTTCTTTTGGCATTAGGGTGACATTGCCATACCCGTACGAAAATTAACCATGTTTTTGTGGTAAAAGTGTAGTAACTACGGTTTGTGTATCGATTATTTGCAAAATGGTTTTACTAAACCAAACATGGTTTAACTTTTTTTCAAATTCATGGTTCTTTCTTAACTTGCAACCTATCTCTATATATACTGCATCTGTTGTACCTGTCTGTCCAGCTGTGTGTTTGTCTTTCTGTCTTTGTCTGCTTTGCAATGGCCACCAGATATACCCCTCACAAACAGGATCCCCACTACCAAGAGGGGAGGCTCATGGCTCTTGAGCTGAACCATGACCACATTCTAGCTGAAGCCAAGGTTAGAGTTTTTATTTACCTGTTAGTTTATACTTAAACATAATGGATGTGTGACAACTGTTGGACTTTTATTTCTAGTCCGGCATGTTCTTTTGAATGAGGAGATCAGACACGTAACTCAAATCAAATTATTTTTAATAAGTATCTCAAATGAAGTATTACAGAGCTCTGGGTCAAAACTGTCCCTGTCCTTACACAACACCAATGCAGAAACAGGTCCCCCGAGGAGCGGTTGATCTGATCTGCCTTTCCCTCTGACCCCAAAAATATATATGTGTAGTTGGGTGGGGGCCTGTTCGATGGAAAGTTTTACTTCTTTCTTAAAAGTTCACCAGACCCGTTCGATGGAAAGTTTTACTTCTGTCTAAGAAGTTCATGCTGCTATATACAACATTGACCTTTAGTTCACCCTGTCGCCCCGACATCCTGTTTCTCGTTTCCCCAGGTGGCTCTGCAAAGTAAAAGTTAAAAAACACACATACATACATACCACACACAACTGCAAGCCTCCAAAATCTGCAGACATGACCTTTTAGAGTCAAATGCAATGGATTCATATATAAGCTTTGATCATGCACAACAAATAAGACCAATCATAAACAAAACTAATTTCAAAACTATGTGATAAACTGCTAAATGTTAATACTCATAACTGCTTTATAATATTAGAAGCAATGCAATTATTAATAATGAAAGGATATACTGATGTGGGAAATGTTCTCATTTTCCTTCATTCCCCCTTTTGATCTCCTTTACAGGAGATCAACCACTGGTTCATCCTCCTCCTAGCAGTGGCATCTGATACGGTGGAGGATCCTTTCCCTCCACCGTCTTCACGATACACCTGTTACACAAAGATCTGATACATGGCATACAACAACATCCACAGTTTACTATTATTGCTGCCGCCACCGCAATAGACATTATCAATGAGGTTATCAGTGCGCTGTATTGCCCAAACCATTTTGTCATCCAGCTATTACATGGGTTCTTAATCCCTGAATTTTGTCACTTTATTTCTTTGTTCATTTATTTATTTCAACAGGCACTACCACAAATATATGAATTTGTGTAAATCTTATCTCGGCTTGAAAATATTCTAAGAAGATAGGCACAAACCTTAGAATATATAATATCGTAAAAGAGGTGTGAAAAATTTAAATTTGGTGAACATGTATTATAAACGTATTGTAAAATATAGCAAAAGAATTTCCTCCACACACTGTCAAATATAACCAAAATATAGTAACTATTCCTCTAAAAACTGTCACGTAATAAAAATGTAAAATATCCCAGAAATAAAAGAATTATAAAATATTTGTAAAAATATAGATGAAGGCTGTAAAATATAGTCAAACCAGATGTAAAATAATTTCAAAACACACACGTTAAAAGTAAACTGTTAAGCCTACAAATAAATCTATACCAAAAGAATATATGTTAATTCAAGATAATTGTAAAATGTCTTCAAAATGCATTTGTAAAAGAATCTATAAAAAATGTAAAACAATGGTATGTCTCCAAAAATACTCCTGAAAGAATAAATGAAAATTGTAAAATGTTATCAAATATTTTCAAAGATGCTCACAAAAGGATATATTAAAATGTAAGTCCTTTGAAAATCATTAAATATTGTAAACTGGAAAACCCTTGAAAATCACAATATGTAGAAAAATGTAAAATCTTTGAAATTCTCAAATGTGAACATGTGAAATACTTGAAACTCATGAAAATGGTAAAATGTAACACCTTTAAAAATCACCAAAAATAGTAAACTGTAAAATACTTGGAAGTTGTAAAATATTCAAATGTAAAATCTTTAAAATCTGAAAATATATTTGAAAAATCTCAAAATAAAAATGTAAAATATTTGAAAAATAGTAAAATACTTCACAATCTCCCCTTTTTTCCACTTATTATTCCCTTACATACACAGTAATGGTTATTTCAGTGTTTTGGAACTCTTCTTTGATTAAATCCCTTACTTTTTCCCACTCTAATCTATCCAGACCACACCCAATCCTGGGTATAGCCAACTTTTTTACCCTTTGTTCTTCACAGTGTTTTTTTGTTCTTTTATTGCCTGTCTCAATGTGTCGTATTTTGGCAAATCTTTGGCTTTCTCTTTTGAAAAATTGTTCTTTTTGCCCTTCCTGTTACCGCGCACTGTCCCACCGTTTCCGTTGTCAAACTACTTTGTCTACTCCATATCTCTTTCTGAATTTCAATGCTATTCCTTTTCCAAATGCACAATCTTTGCTAATGCAGTGAGCTAATGCTTCATGTTCTGGACTATTGAATAATCCCCCTTTAGTTCTTTGAGTGTAACTTTTGTGTTCTGTTGGGAAATGTCAACCTGCTGTTGTTCCCCTGTGTTGGATTCCCCCTTTTGGTCCTGCAGTTCCTGCAGGTCCAATCTTACCATACTGTATCCCTTAGGAGCACCCAATCCTCCAATTGAGTGATTTCTGCATCTGGATATGCATGAGAGATGGTTTTCTGTTTGGAAAAACTTGAAACAATATAATTCAGTTTGGTTAATTATGTTCTGTTATCGAGATTTTTATTTGTTCAGGGTGCACTGGGTTGAACGGATCAGGAAATGAACTACCATCAGAAGTTCAAATGGTGTAAATGAGGTCATGCGGTTAAGATTCATGCGTTTAACTTTTTCCTGTGATTGAGGATGTTATACGGTACCGAAACGGAAGCACAATCCCAGTGCACTCTCAACCTTTTGCAAATCTATATTCTTAAAATGTGTACCGTTGTCTGAGCGAATAATTCGTGGAAAACCGTGACGCGGAATTTATTGGTTAATCAAACACTTAATCACCGAAATGAAATCTTCCTTCCCCGTGGGCCACGCCTCTGGCCAACCTGAAAACACATCCACGAAAACCAAAAGATACCGTTTACCTTCCACTCTGTCCCCCATGTCTGTGTAATCGATAACCACTTCCTCACCAGGTCCCCGTGGCGGGAAGACACCTGGGGCACATTTCACTCCAGCACGTACATTGTGTATGGAGCACACCCTGCAGTTAGCGATAAATTCTTTAACTGTAGCAGCCAGGTATGGGTGCCACCACTGGTTAAGATTGGAAATGGTTTGTTTGATTCCAACATGTGAGGGGGTGTGTGCTTGAGTGAGAAGTGGTTTTACCATGCTGGGCATAATTATGGGTCTACCGTCATGCCCTACCCAGCCAGTTTGCGTCCATACAGCTCCTTTTTGGAGCCACATGGATTTTTCCTCATGCTTTATCTTGTTTTACTGCTATGTTTGGATCATGCAAAATGTCGGTGGTACATTCTTGTGTGGCATTCTGCAATACCATCTGTGTTACGTACTCTGCACCTATTTTTACTGCCATGTCCGCTATCCGGTTACCTTGTGCCGCATCTGAGTTACTGTTATCATTACCTTTGCACTTTATGATCGCCACCTACTTGGGTCTCAAAATAGCTGCTGCTAATGCTATGATGTCTTCCTGATGTTTAATAGGTATGTTGTTAGCTGCCATAAAAACACATCTTTTCCACTTAGGTAATTCTGTTACTACTGCACCCACTTCATAGGCAGAGTCACTAAAAATGTTAATTATTTTCCCTCTCCCCACTCCAAAGCCTTTGTCATTGCCACAATTTATGCTCTCTGAGCTGACTGATGTCCCTGTAAAGGTTCTGCTCTCAATATTTGAATCTCTTCCTCTTCCAGTGCTGCAATACCTATTCCTGACCTCAGTGTTCCACTCGAATCTCTGAAAAAACATCCATCTGAAAACACCATAACTCCCTCCGTAATGATGTGTGTCAACAAATCTGGTCTAATTTTCTCTTCCCTTTCCACGGTCATACAACAGTCATGGGGTTCTCCTTCTGTCCAATATGAGGCCATGTTTATGCCCTCATGTGTGAAAACCAAATTTAGTTGTGCAGACTGTTTTCCAACCGTCTTTGTCTCAGAGTGGAAATTATAAATGATGATTAATTAACATAAGTTACAACAGAGTGCGCGGTGAGTATGGTCAAACAATGTCCCTCACGTGCTCTGCAAGAGGTAAACAGAAGAAAGCATTAGTGAGATCGATGCAATTATACCATGATTGATTTTGAGTGATTTAATTCAGAGAAGTGTATGGGTTTGGAACAGGTAAAGTTGGAGTTTTAATGATTTGATTGATTGTTCTCAATTTGTGTGCCATTCTGAATTTTCCTATGTTTTGTTTTTCCACAGGCAAAATGGGTGTGTTCCAATTGAAATCAGCATACTCTAAAACCCCTGCGGTTAACAAACCTTCAATGTTATATTTGATACCTTCCTCTGCCTTTGGTTTGTACTTTTATTGAGGCCTCCAAAATTGGATCATCACATGTCAGCTCGAACGATATTTCTGGGAAATTTTTACAAAACCCTACATCTGTGGGATTCTGTGTTCATAACTGATTGGGCAAACTTTTCAACATTGTTTCATCATTTTCATGATCACTTTTATCCCTACCATGCCATCTTGTGAGCCATTCGTGTTCCAACACTACAGTGTCTTTTGTTTCTTGTGTGATCAAATAATACCCTGAGCTAGGTGAATATTTTACACCAGGAAGTTGGGTTTCCCTCCAATCTGTTAAATTTATTCCCTTCTTTACCATTGGTCCTAGATCTTTAGCTTGGTGTTGGGGATGTACTAATAATGATATATGGGGTGATGCCTCTTCCCTCATTCTATACCATTGTTCCTGTTCGGGGGTAAGTTCTACTATAGCTGCCACTCCCTCTTTGCCTATCATTATTCCTGCCCCACAAATTTCCCATTGTTCTCCTGCGATGTTATCAAATTGTTCTTGGTACCAGTACTCTTGTGTTCTATCATAAAACAAAGTGACATGCAGTGGATCTATTAGCTGAGTGTATGGCGCTAATGATAATATCCAAGGTTCCCATTGACAGTACAGATCGTTCAGGGTGTCCCCTGTGTCCCCCAGAAGCACCCTCCCCCAGTAAATGTCAGCTCCCTGTGGAGAGGTGTTTGCAGAAAGTAACCATTGTCCATGCGTTCTCATTGTGGTCATGATGGAACAGTTCATGGTGATACCATTTTTCATAGTTACTATAATCCCCTCCGGGCTGCGTAGGATTTCAGCTCCAGGTTTCACTAGCAAGTCTCTTCCCAACAAATTTGTCGGTGAGAAATATGACAGCAGAAAAGAGTGAGTCAGTGATTGTTTTTTCATGCACTGCACTGTGAGTTCTTTGGAGAATGGCAGTCTAGTTATAGCCCCGGAAAACCCCCTTACTTCAGTGGTTTCGTCTGAAATAAGATTTTTTGGAAGTTCATAGTTCAGTGTGGAGTATGTTGCCCCATTATCCACCAGGAATTCAACAGGATGTGAGTTCACCTCCAAAGTCAGCAAGGGTTCCGCCCTAACCCTGCTGAGGTCGTTCCGTGGGCTGTCTCAGTACCACTCCCTTTCCCCTCCAGTGGACAAAGGGTACTGGAAGTGTGGTCGTGGTGCTTTTTCCACGTTAGGGGCCATGTGTGTGTTATGGCCTCTGCCCCGAGATGGTCTCTGTTGGGCTCCGAGTTCAGGTTGCCGACAATCACGGGCGAAGTGTCCCGGACGACCACAACGGAAACACCCTTCTTGATACTGTACTCTTCCCCTCCCCCTATTGTAATCCCCACCCCTACCTCTATTGGAGTAGTTTATTGGTCTTTGGGTGGTTCTTTCCCATTTTACATTTGATGGGTCAGCTTCCTGTTCTTTGTTGTATCTTTGAGGGGTTTTCATTTCCTGAACTACCATTTGTTTATCCTTCTTTTTACCTTTTTCTTCATTTATTTTAGATCTGGCCTCATGCAACTGTAATTTTAGCAACTGTTTTTTCAAGTCCTCTACTTCCCCTACTTTTTCTTTTTCTTTTTCGTTCGCCCTAGACATGTGATGAAGGAAATGTCGTTCCCAAACCTCACATACAGCACCTGGTAAATCGGGGTTGGCTTTTATTTCATCTTGTACAGATTTAGGAGTCCCTTCCAATACAGCAGCTCTGAACATTTGTTCCTGTATTTTGTCTGCATGTGGATGAGCCCCAGTGTGCTCTTCCCATTCTCCTTTGCATCGACTCAAGTATGCTGCTGCTGTTTCTGCCCCTTTTGGAGAAAATTTGATATTATAAAGAGTGCCTGCTGGCGCTGGGTACAGCTTTCGCAGGGCCTTTCCCCAAACTGATGCCACTTGACAATATGGGTGGTCATCATATATCCCAACCGTTCCTGCCTCTTGCTCAATTTCCGTGATCTGTCCTACAGTCAGTACCTGGCCCAATAACGCCCTCAGGTCTCCTATTGCCAACGTATGGCCCTGCGTCAAAGTTATTACCTTCCCTATCCATTTACCCCCTCCACTCGTGATATGAGGTAACTTTGCAAGGATAGCTCCCATGTCTGTGAATGACCATGGTTTATATTCTAGGTTTCCATTTGTGTCCACTAGTGGGCACATATTTGGTATCCCTCGAATGAGACCTAGTTCCCTGTATTCCTGTTCTTCTCTTTCCTGCTCTTTCTTTGGTGTCTTTATACTGGAGTTATATTTGCTCTCCTCTCTCATCCTCTTACCCATCCTCATTTCTCCTCTGATTTCCACTGGATATGTTCCCTGATTTTCAACCTCTATCTGACTCCCAGTCTCATCCACTGTTATAAATCTGCTGCTCAATGTTTCTCCTGGGGTGCTTTGTGCTCTGGGCTGAAATGTCCTTTCCTGTGCTACGCTGTTCCATTGTTGCCTTATTTCCTTTTCCAGAGCTGCCATCCTCTGTTCTGCCTGTGCAGCTTGCTCTTTATGTGTTCTCATTAATTCAGCTGTTTCTCTTGCTATCTCTCTCTCCTCCATCTCATTTTCTGTTATTAAATCTAATTTACCTGATTTTATTTTCCAGCGATTTCCCTCCCTCTGCTCCATGTCCAACACACCCTTTTGTACTTCAAATACCGGTAACTGTGTGTGGGGCGGGGCATATGGAGGTGGAACAGTGGGTGGCAGTACTGGATATATGGATGCTATCTCCCTCCCTTCTTGAATTGTGTTTGCTTCCTTCTCTTTAACGTCACTCTTTTTTATTTCCACTTTCATTTCTGTCTCTTTTCTCTCTTTGTCCAGCTGTACCAAAGCCACACAACTTACTGACATACTATGCCACAAGTGAAACTCCTCACGTAGTCTCTTCACTTCCTTTACATGCTTCTTTCTATCGAGAAGCCACACTTCATATTTGTCCTCTCTCTGAAACTTCCTGTGTGCGTCACTTTCTTGTGCTATTACGTGTTCTTTCAAACTTATTTTTGTTCTATCCTCGTAACCTTTAAGTTGTTTCCACTCTTCATACATTTCCTGCAATTTCTTAATTTTCTTGAGCCTTGCTTTTTCTGGTAAACCGCTCACTAACTGTTCTACTGCTGCCTCCCATTGTTCTTTAAGAATCTTCATTTTATCTTCCACTACAATATTTCTTACCCTGAATATCTCGTTTATTCTTCCTTTCAATGTTATTCAACCACCAGGCCTTCTGTAAATACACACAAATTCTCACAAAATTATTTGCTGTGTTTTTTCTTAGTCAAATGAATAATAATCACCTCTTTATCGAAATTAAAGTTCACCTTAATAATAAAATACTTGCCAGACAATAAAATTCAGTACTGTTACTTCTTTATTGTAATGAAAATGTAATAATATTCAACTCCTGCTCGATGATGATTCAAAGAGGATTCAAAGGCGTTGTCAAAACTTAAAAGAAATTCAATTTGGTATTATGTAATTCTTGTCAAAATTCAAACTACATTCATTATATAATACCTGTCCAATTTGAAATTTAAAATGTCAAAGCTCAAAAGAAATGTAATGATATTTAAGACTTGTTAAAATTAAAACAAAATTTGTCAAAATTAAAATGTAATAATATGTAATACTCTTTTTAGTTAAAAATAGAATTTATCCAGATTAGAAATAATATGTAATACTGGTTAAAGTCAAAAGTATGATTTGTCAAAAATAAAGAATACAATAATATTTTACTACGTGTTAAAATTAGAAACTACCAATAAACTTCGTCAAGATAAAAATGTAATGACATTCAACACTTGTTAAAATTGAAAATTAAATTCACATCAATAATATTTATTTCTTGTCACTCGTTCAAATGGCAATTTCCATAAAACAACCAGCACTCCTCTAAACTCTTACTGATCTCACTAATTCTCTATCGTCTTCCTGAAAGTTACAATATTCTTATTAGAGCTCGAAACAATTTATCCACTAGGCGTCTCAATCAATTCACATGCACCGTATACTTGTATGATAACCACGGCTGAGTCTTAAACAGAGTCGGTTCAGTTTTATTAAGCCCTGTTCCAATACTGCAATCAAACTTATTGGATATAAGTAACCGTTTGAATATTTTACACTTCAACAATTTATGTCTCTTGTCTATCTCGGACTGGGTTTATCTCTCTTCCGCACGCCTTTTTACCACAGATACTCTATAATATATAACTACTTCAATATTATTTTTCCAAAAAGAAAGTAAAACTACAGCCCCGTAGCGGACAAACAACAGAATAAGAGCACAACTTCTAAAGTGAAACTAAATTACGCTACGAGCTGGGAAGTTCACAGTTTCCTCTCCCTTATTTTATAATCTGTTGAATATGAAACAATCTCTTCTGGTAATAAATTCACCGAAAACAATTCTCAATTTCAATTTCTTTTTAAAATCAACTACAAATAAACCACTCTTTCTTTCCGAGTCACACCCCGGATTGAAATAAGAAAAAGGACATCCACACTAAAATACAATAAACATAAAATATACTGCAGAAACGTCTACTCCTTTAAACATGAAATAACACTAGACAACTCCGGAGAATCACACATTCACACTAATAAAACAAAAATAAAAACTGGATCCGTCTACACTTGTGTAAATGAAATGATACTAAACAAAATTCCCCAAATACACACCATAGTAAAATACAATATACACAGGATTAAAATATGCTTTTCTACAAATTGAGTTAAATTTTGCTGACAGTAAATTGCAACCACAATAAATTTTCTAAAGACAGAATCCGACGGCTTTTAAAACTAGAAATTTTATTCCAATTTCACTTACAGTAAAACGATTACTAATTGAACACATAAAAACTGAATTACAATTTTACTGATAATAAAACTAGATAATACTCAAACTTTAAAAACTGAATTGAAATTTACTGATCATAAATCTGACTCAAAATAAAATGTCTTCGTAGAAATAGAAAATTGAATTAAAATTTAAGATATACAATTAAGTAAAAATTACTGATAATAAAATTGAATAAGAAAAATAGAGAATTGAATTAAAACCTAAGATATAAGATTAAGTAAAAACTTTGTTCATAGGAAAATAGAAAATGTAATAAAAATGTACTAATCGTGGAACTGAATAATAGCAAAAATATTTCGTAAAAAGATAACACTGAATTGCAATTCACTGACAGCAAAAATCAATAAAAACATTTATCCAGAGAAGAAGTTGAATTAAAATATACTCACAGTAAAGCTGATAATATACCGGTAGCAAGCAGATAGCACATTTACAAATAAACAGCCATTCCGTACAATCTTCAGTAAGTTTCAAATTCCTATTCTTTAGCACAACTTAACAATATTGCTTACAATAAAACTTTTTCAAATACCAATATTCTCTTCGTCTTTTCAACTTTTTCGTGGCTTTCTTACCACTTTCACTTTCTCTTATGCGGTCCGACCGCTATGTTCCCCGTGGTCCCTGACCACTTTCTCGGGTATGAAACCCACTTTAATCTCTATGTATCGCGGTCCAACCGCTGTGTTCCCGGAACACTAAGTCCTAATCTAATGTAATTTTATCCTGCGGAACAATACAAACCGCTACGTGTTCCCGGAACACGCGTCCAATTTTACTACGCTAAAAAAAACGTGGTACGTGACCACGTCCGGATCCCGGATCCTCAGTTTCTGGAATGAACCATTTTCCAGGGAGTTTAAACCCGGAGGTTAAGGACACTCGTCAGTGCCGGGTATCCAACTCTGCGTTCTCCGCGTTCCAAACGCGCCTGGTCCCGGACCAGTTAATAATTCCTTGTATTGTTTTTTTTTTTTTTTTTTTTTTTTTTTTTTTTTCTTATTTTTCTTTTATTTTATTATTTTTATTTTATTTTATTTTAATCGTATTATTGTTATTTCCCTTTTTATTTTATTGACACATTTAATAGTTCATTTGAGATATACAATTTAGATAAAAATGACAATAATCATTGTATCATTAATTATTCTTCACGACATTTAAATAAAGCAGAATTTTGATATAACAGGTATCTGCTTACCTTTCCTATTTTGCGCAAGTGGAATGTCGAGAAGAAAAATCAATGATGTCGGATTCTCCTCATCACGTCGACGGGGTCACCAATTGTTGGACTTTTATTTCTAGTCCGGCATGTTCTTTGAATGAGGAGATCAGACACGTAACTCAAATCAAATTATTTTTAATAAGTATCTCAAATGAAGTATTACAGAGCTCTGGATCAAAACTGTCCCTGTCCTTACACAACACCAATGCAGAAACAGGTCCCCCGAGGAGCGGTTGATCTGATCTGCCTTTCCCTCTGACCCCAAAAATATATATGTGTAGTTGGGTGGGGGCCTGTTCGATGGAAAGTTTTACTTCTTTCTTAAAAGTTCACCAGACCCGTTCGATGGAAAGTTTTACTTCTGTCTAAGAAGTTCATGCTGCTATATACAACATTGACCTTTAGTTCACCCTGTCGCCCCGACATCCTGTTTCTCGTTTCCCCAGGTGGCTCTGCAAAGTAAAAGTTAAAAAACACACATACATACATACCACACACAACTGCAAGCCTCCAAAATCTGCAGACATGACCTTTTAGAGTCAAATGCAATGGATTCATATATAAGCTTTGATCATGCACAACAAATAAGACCAATTATAAACAAAACTAATTTCAAAACTATGTGATAAACTGCTAAATGTTAATACTCATAACTGCTTTATAATATTAGAAGCAATGCAATTATTAATAATGAAAGGATATACTGATGTGGGAAATGTTCTCATTTTCCTTCAGTGAATGTACCTTTAGTCTTTTCACTTGTCAGAGCACCGTCAATCAAGTCTATTCCACTAGAGCAGTGTTCTTCAACCCTGGTCTTGGGGGACCCCCTTCTAGGGAGTTTTGGATGTCTTCTTATTTAAATCTCCTGAACCAACTCATCAGCCTCCTTCCAAAACGTCTCCCTAACAAGCTGACAAGTTAAAACAGGTGTGTTGATTAAGGAGACATCTAAAACATTCTGGAAGGAGGTCCAGAGGGTTGAAGAACACTGCACTAGAGTAATGCCTTAATAAATTCAACTGCGTTCCACATTTTAGTTGCTGCTTCCTCAAATCCGTTTCGCTTGTCTAATTTAGAGTCCCTATAAATTAAACTCCATTTTGTTTTTACTACTTTGCATGATGCACTTCCACAACACAACACGCTAAACAAAGCTTTTAGGTTATAAAAGCATTTTTTATTTATTAAAATGCACCAGAATACAAGAAAATGGTATCTACCCCAGTAAATATTTTGGACCCACCCAAATTTTTTTGTTTCTGATGCCCATGTTTAGTACCAGGCACACATTCCAACTAAGCATTTTGTCTTTTTTTATTAATGAGTTTTTTCTTAGTGGATATATGACTGGACTGTAATCTTTTATCCTACAGGTGGACCAAAGCTTATGCCTGATAAGAAAAAGCTTAAAAGGAGTAAGTGTACGTAAACATTAAAGCTTTTATCAGTGTGTTGACATTGCTATTTTACCCCTGGTTATTTGTTATAGTTCTATTGTTTATTTCTCTAACTACTTACAACAGTCACAAAGGTTAGACAGTCATAAAAGAAATGCATAGTAGACCATATGCAGAGTCTAATATAGGATTCAAATACTTCCTTGTGGGTAATAAATAACATTGATATCGTAATTGTTAGGTAGATACTTTCTGTGTTTAGTCTTTTTGAATTACAGGATAAGAATGAACAGAAAAATCCATGATCAGATGCTGTAAATATAAACATTGACCCACTGTGTTAGTTAAACTTAATGCATATAGCCAATCATAATCTAAACATCATGCTAAAAATGAAATTCATCTGTTTGCTTTTTTGTTTTGTTGTTTCCTTAATAGGGGAAAGCAGACATTTTGGTGGACTGGGAGCCCTGTCCAGTATGGTATGTAACCTTCTGTTTGCTTGCTTTATCAATTAATGCATGCATTATTTATTTATTTATTTATTTATTTATTCACTTTAACTTTGTTTTTTTATTTGGCTACAATAATTTTCTTATCTGAACTGTTTCACAAATGACAAAAAAAGAAACTTATATTTATAAAAGACATGTTATAATTTGTGCTCCACACTTTCTCTTCTGTTTTAGTGATGAGATTTGGACCCATCCCTGGCAGCCAACGGATTCTCTCCAAATTAATTAAAATAATTAAATAAAAATTGTATTACACTAAAATTCCATTTTGGTTTCTGACTATTTATTAAATTTTTCTGTGCTGCATTTGAAGTCATATTTTCCTTCTGTAGTGGTAAAAAGTTGGAAATGTTCAAGAAATGTGACGCATGGGGTTTCTTTATTATTCTTTACGCCATTCCAGCATCTATGGCTATTTTCATGGTGAGAGGGACAATTTGACATTTCCAATTTGCCTAACTAACATGTTTTTGGCCTTTGGGAGGAAACCGGAGTAAATTCATGCTGACACAGGGAGAACATGTAAACTCCACACAGAAAGGCCACCTGACCTAGTCTGGGCTCAAACCAGGGACCTTCTTGCTGTGAGGCACCAGTGCTACGAATGGAGTTTAATCTCAAAATGCTCAAAGAAAGGGCTAAAACAGAAAGATCTTCAGGAACGTGTTTTATTTCATGATTATACATTGCACTATGCCAGGGCTATTCAAATCTTACCCTGGAGGGCCAGGGCACTGCATAGTGTAGCTCCAACCCTAATCATACCCACCTGTGATTGTGTAGTGATCATAAAGAGCTTGATTAGCTTGCTCAGGTGTTTGATCAGGGTTGGAGCTAAAATCTGCAGTGCTCCGGCCCTCCAGGGTAAGATTTGAATAGTCCTGCACTATGCTATTCTATGTTGTTACTTCCTAAACCAATCATATCTTACTCTCATCTTATGTTACTCTCTGCTGTAGTCAGTTGTCATTTCAGGGTAAACGACGCAACTCTTTCACCCCATTTCCATCTGCAGACACTCCTCATTGCTTTAAGCTCCTAGGTATCCTTCCAGTGCGTGTTCATCAGGAGCTTGAGCATTGCTATTCACCTCTTCATCACCACCACCACCAGTGTTTAGACTCCAATTGAGGATTCCATTTCTCTGCACCTACATGTGGTCAATTTGCCAAAGGCTGCATCATTTAAATTTGTTGTGCATCTTGATAATGCATTTGTTTGATATTTAAGCTTGAATAATTAAGCAATAAATAAGCGTTTGGTCTCTTTTACCTGTATCTTTGTGAAGAACCACAAATATTGCAAAAGATAATCCTTTTTGATTCCATACATCATATTAATTCCAAACACAATATGACGGGGTTATGAAAAAGTAGACCAAAGAAATAACTTTGCCTTAGGTTGTTTTAAGTGGATGGTTTTGAAATGCTAATTAGAGATAATAGCCCTACTTAATTATAAATATAGGCTACTTATCTGGATCACTGTATATACTAGCATTAAACCGTTTTTGTCACTAGTTAACAACTATTGTGAACTGAAAGTCTTTGTCTGGAGAGTAGATGCCACAAGTCGGGGTGGACCCAGATGTAAGTAAGGTCACGCCCCTTTCTCCACCTCGAGGAGATTCCCAAAGTCACCCCAATGACCAGACACACAAGGTAACATAATTTAAAATGCACTTTATTTAATTTACTTAAGAGGATAAATAGGGAAAGAAAAAAAAGGGGACTTAAAATAATGGCCACTCTAGGCTCTCCTCCTTCACCACCCACTGGATCTTCACACAGTCCATTCTCTTGGCGTGCATTACTCGTTCTCCTTTCTCTCCACAGGTGGCCGCTGGGACACAAAAACACTGTTAACTTGGATTTTGAGTTTTTCTCACCGGCTCTGCTGTTTATAGCTCTCTGGGTAGGTATCACTTTACTCAGTCTGTTCTCTTAATGTACACTCTCGTTCTCCTTTCCCTCCACAGGTGGCCGCTAGGACACAAAACCTGTTACGTGGGCTTTGGATGCTTCTCGCCTGCTCTGCTTCTTACAGCTCTTGATAAGTATGGTTTCCTCCATAGGTCAGCAGAGGGGCGAAGATCACACACCACCTCACCGGGTCGAGCGCTGCCCTATCTCCACTGCCCGTAGAGCGATCGAATCCTGGACAGGGGCGCCCCTTTGTAGAGACCGCGGGGGCGGCGGACCCTTTCGCCTCCGACTCTGCGACAAGGACAGACACAGGTAAGTTTGCACCACGAATATTTCCAATATTGTACTCACGGTCACTGACAGCTCTTGATCTGCGTCCCTTCACACTCCAAAACAGCACACTGCGTATGGTAGCTGTAAATTCTGAGGTCGTTAGCCTCTCCGTCTTCTGCCCAGTAGAAAAATGGATGATGTGGGGCTTCGTCTGACAAGACACGCAGCAACCCACAGCAAATACACAGCACCACTCCAACGTGAAAAGCTTATTAATTGCAAAGTCTCACTCACCACACTATAAGTGTACACAACGAAAGAAACGCCCGGCGTCCTCCACTTCACTTGGGCTGAAATAAGGGCGATGGAAATACGCCCAGAATAGTGTTTCGTTGCTGTGGCTGCTTGGATTGACGCTTCTAACGGCTCACCCACCACGCTGTTTCAGGGGCAGGGCCGCCCTCCCTCTCCTGGAGGTATCCACACAATTTCACAGGTTAGTTTTACACGTGCTTAACACAAGAGTGATACTCACAGCGATCCTCCTTTATTTATGTTGCGCCACAAAGTCGGTTTCCTTCCCGCTTTACTCTTCTAAATGTGCCCCTCAGACCAATGTTTCTTCTACCCGTAGGGTTTTCCTTTAACTTCAGCGTTTTCACCGCAGACTGCAGTGAGAGAGAGAGAGAGAAAATATAGACAGCCACCACGTCTATCACGAGCACAGCTCCGTTCCTCTGCACACACTAAAACAAACTTGACAGCACAATGCTCTCTTCGGGGTGCTCCTTTTCTCCACCCACGTATCGTCTTCCTTTCGCCCAGACAGCTCCTGTCTTCTCTCCGCGCGCTCCAAGCGCAGCCCGGATCAACAGAGCCTGCGGCTCTTCAAAAGGTACGTATTTACTGTTCCTGCCCTAGGCAGAGGAGCTTTCCCCGCGTGCCTCCCTTCTCGTGCCCGAACTCGCCTTCTTGTGTTTCAGCAGAGCTATTTATTTCAACCGGCCTCCAATCATGTTTCGCTGCCTTAATCCCTCTCACCTGCGGCTCGTCAAGCCCTGATTCCGTCGTCCTGGCAACCAGGAAGTGAGAAGGTCCGTCCTCATATATGGCCCGGTGGGGAAACTTTCCGGGCGGAACCAAAACTTCCCGAACTTTGGTTCCGCCCTTAAAAAAAAGATCGTCACCTTGTGACATCCTCCCCCGCCAATCCGTTCTCGTCCCGAGAACGCGTTGTTTAGGGACTGATAGAGCGTTGATGGGAGCTTTTCTTTAAAAAAAATGTGGTAGGCCATTGGGGGACCTTGGTCTCAACCCGAGGTGGACTGCCGACTACGCCAAATCTGTCACAAGTCGGGGTGGACCCAGATGTGAATAAGGTCACGCCCCTTTTTCCACCTCGAGGAGATTCCCAAAGCCACCCCAATGACCAGACACACAAGGTAGGCATAAATTAAAATGTATTTTATTTAATTTACTTAAAAATAATAAATAGGGCAGGGAAAAGGGGAACTTAAAATAACGGCCCCTCTAGGCTCTCTCCACAGCTCGGCTTCTCAGGGTTCACGCTGGCTCTCTCTCTCTTCCTCCACAGACAGCAGCTGGGACACAAAGGCACAGTGAATCGTTCTCAATTAGTTCTCTCACTTCTTCGCTGATTACAGCTGCTGGTACGTATGGTTCTCCTTCACAACAGGTCTCCTTAGAGCTCACACTTGTTCTCTCTCTCTTCCTCCACAGACGACAGCTGGGACACAAAGGCACAGTGAATCGTTCTCAGTGAGTTCTCTCACCTCTTCGCTGATTACAGCTTCTGGTACGTATGTTTCTCCTTCACAACAGGTCTCCTTAGAGCTCACACTTGTTCTCTCTCTCTTCCTCCACAGACGACAGCTGGGACACAAAGGCACAGTGAATCGTTCTCAGTGAGTTCTCTCACCTCTTCGCTGATTACAGCTTCTGGTACGTATGGTTCTCCTTCACAACGGGTCTCCTTAGAGCTCACACTGGTTCTCTCTCTCTTCTTCCACAGACGACAGCTTTCTTCCCTATTGATGGACAGACTGAACAGGTTATGCTATACGTCTCGGGGTGGCGGACTTACGATAACGGCTAGGCGTACTGCATCGACCGGCAGTGGCTTCCAAGATAGCGCCGGGGATCAAACCCTCTCGGCTGACTCGTTGGTTCAACAGAGGGGCGGGAGTGTCACGCCGTCACACCGGGTCGAGCGCTGCCCTTTCCTCGACGCCCGTTGGCGATCGAAAACCGGACCGGGGCGCCCCTTTGTAGAGACCTCGG
Source organism: Misgurnus anguillicaudatus (assembly GCF_027580225.2). Taxonomy (NCBI): domain Eukaryota; kingdom Metazoa; phylum Chordata; class Actinopteri; order Cypriniformes; family Cobitidae; genus Misgurnus; species Misgurnus anguillicaudatus. The sequence goes on from NC_073349.2 coordinate 2,490,424, forward strand.
GGCAGCGGATCTCCTTCGCCTCTGACTCTGTGATGATAAACAGCACGCGGGTAAAGTAGCAATGAAACTGGTAATACTCACACCGCCAGTCGTACAGATCTTCACCGCCACTCCTAACACAAGTCCGCCAAGCGTCTGGCTACGAAAGTACTTCAGGAACTACTCCGTAATTTCTAAGGCTGAAACACACTCACAGCATAATCATACACAGGGTTATTCTAGGATCCGTTTTCCTCTTCAGCGCCCCTAGCGAGTGACTGGAGGCGGGGTACGTCTGACACGACACAGCAATCTCACTGCAATATACACGGCACCACTTCAAAGTGAAATTTCTACATCCAAGACTCACCCACCACGCTCAGTGCACACAATAGACGCCCGTCTTCCCTCGCCTCGCTCTGGGCAAGAATGTGGAGATGGTAACACGGCCTAGCAGTTGGTTTCCGTCGCTGCGGCTGTCTCACACAAAGATCCTGTGGCTCACCCACCACGCTGACTCAGGGGCGGGGCCACTCGCTCTCGCTGGAAAGCACTTAAAAGATATTCAGGTAAAATACATGCAAGGTATATTCAATGAATGAGTTCGTTTACTCACAACTGCGGTGCTTCTGTTATCTCACGCTTCCTTTGGTTAACTTCTCCTGTGATAATTCCAACTACACAGATGGGTACTCACAATAGCACGTTCCTTCTTCCTTCACTTCATTTATACACAGTCGGCCTCCACTTACTTTCCAACCCGTAAGGTCTTTAATAGCTGCCTCCGCCGAAATCCCACGATGCACAAAGAGAGAGAGAGAGTCCAATAATCCAACTGGCGTACCCGGTGAGTCTAACTCAGCGCTACAGCACACACCAACACTGGTCATAACAACAACGACTTCGGGGTGCTCCTTTTTTTAAAGATCCACGGCCTGCCTTCCTTTCGCCTCCTGTGGCTCTGTCCTCTTTCCAGTCGCTTAGCGATCCCCGGATCAGCAGAGCCTTCGGGCTCTTCAAAAGGTGCGTGTCTTTGTTTGCCTTTGGCAAAGGAGCTTCCCCCGTGTCAACCGCCGCTCGTGTACATCGCTCTCGTGTCAATCGCTCTTTTTTCTGTATGTCAGCAGAGCTATTTAAGTGCTTCATTGTCCCCCAGCCTCCAATCACACTTTGCTTACTTGATGCCTCACACCTGTGGCTCGTAAAGCCCTGTTAGCGTTGCCCTGGAAACCAGGAAGTAAAAAGGTCCGTCTTCATATGTGGCCCGGTGGGGAAACCTTCCGGGCGGAACCAAAACTTCCCTAACTTTGGTTCCGCCCTTAGAAAGATTGTCACCTTGTGACATCCTCCCCCGCCAATCCGTTCTCGTCCCGAGAACGCGTTGTTTGGGGACTGATAATGTGGTGTTGGGAAATTTTACTTTTTAAAAAAAAGGTGGTAGGTCATTGGGGGACCTTGGTCTCAACCCGAGGTGGACTGCCGACTACGCCAAATCTGCCACAAGTCGGGGTGGACCCAGATGTAAGTAAGGTCACGCCCCTTTCTCCACCTCGAGGAGATTCCCAAAGTCACCCCAATGACCAGACACACAAGGTAACATAACTTAAAATGCACTTTATTTAATTTACTTAAGAGGATAAATAGGGAAAGAAAAAAAAGGGGACTTAAAATAATGGCCACTCTAGGCTCTCCTCCTTCACCACCCACTGGATCTTCACACAGTCCATTCTCTTGGCGTGCATTACTCGTTCTCCTTTCTCTCCACAGGTGGCCGCTAGGACACAAAAACACTGTTAACTTGGATTTTGAGTTTTTCTCACCGGCTCTGCTGTTTATAGCTCTCTGGGTAGGTATCACTTTACTCAGTCTGTTCTCTTAATGTACACTCTCGTTCTCCTTTCTCTCCACAGGTGGCCGCTAGGACACAAAACCTGTTACGTGGGCTTTGGATGCTTCTCGCCTGCTCTGCTTCTTACAGCTCTTGATAAGTATGGTTTCCTCCATAGGTCAGCAGAGGGGAGAAGATCACACACCACCTCACCGGGTCGAGCGCTGCCCTATCTCCACTGCCCGTCGGGCGATCGAATCCTGGACAGGGGCGCCCCTTTGTAGAGACCGCGGGGGCGGCGGACCCTTTCGCCTCCGACTCTGCGACAAGGACAGACACAGGTAAGTTTGCACCACGAATATTTCCAATATTGTACTCACAGTCACTGACAGCTCTTGATCTGCGTCCGTTCACACTCCAAAACAGCACACTGCGTATGGTAGCTGTAAATTCTGAGGTCGTTAGCCTCTCCGTCTTCTGCCCAGTAGAAAAATGGATGATGTGGGGCTTCGTCTGACAAGACACACAGCAACCCACAGCAAATACACAGCACCACTCCAACGTGAAAAGCTTATTAATTGCAAAGTCTCACTCACCACACTATAAGTGTACACAACGAAAGAAACGCCCGGCGTCCTCCACTTCACTTGGGCTGAAATAAGGGCGATGGAAATACGCCCAGAATAGTGTTTCGTTGCTGTGGCTGCTTGGATTGACGCTTCTAACGGCTCACCCACCACGCTGTTTCAGGGGCAGGGCCGCCCTCCCTCTCCTGGAGGTATCCACACAATTTCACAGGTTAGTTTTACACGTGCTTAACACAAGAGTGATACTCACAGCGATCCTCCTTTATTTATGTTGCGCCACAAAGTCGGTTTCCTTCCCGCTTTACTCTTCTAAATGTGCCCCTCAGACCAATGTTTCTTCTACCCGTAGGGTTTTCCTTTAACTCCAGCGTTTTCACCGCAGACTGCAGTGAGAGAGAGAGAGAGAAAATATAGACAGCCACCACGTCTATCACGAGCACAGCTCCGTTCCTCTGCACACACTAAAACAAACTTAACAGCACAATGCTCTCTTCGGGGTGCTCCTTTTCTCCACCCACATATCGTCTTCCTTTCGCCCAGACAGCTCCTGTCTTCTCTCCGCGCGCTCCAAGCGCAGCCCGGATCAACAGAGCCTGCGGGCTCTTCAAAAGGTACGTATTTACTGTTCCTGCCCTAGGCAGAGGAGCTTTCCCCGCGTGCCTCCCTTCTCGTGCCCGAACTCGCCTTCTTGTGTTTCAGCAGAGCTATTTATTTCAACCGGCCTCCAATCATGTTTCGCTGCCTTAATCCCTCTCACCTGCGGCTCGTCAAGCCCTGATTCCGTCGTCCTGGCAACCAGGAAGTGAGAAGGTCCGTCCTCATATATGGCCCGGTGGGGAAACTTTCCGGGCGGAACCAAAACTTCCCGAACTTTGGTTCCGCCCTTAAAAAAAAGATCGTCACCTTGTGACATCGACATTGCACCTTTTGAAAGTATTTATTGTTGTGGTACTGTTTAATATAAGATCGCTATTTGAAGTGTACAGTAACACCCGCCGACATTGACCTTGCATTCAGTTCTACAGTAGGCTACTAGCTAAACTACTCCGAATAAACTGACATACTGCCGTGTTTTTCAACCTGAACATGTAAATACAAAATAATTAATGTTTCGGCTGTTTAAAGTAAAATATCGTTGATATATATAAATAGTAAATCTGTAGGCTATAACCATATTCACGCTCTGAAAACCGGAAGAACTACAAGTATTATGGCTGATTTGTACGAAGCTCTATGGCGCGTTACTCTGGATGTTGTAGTTTATAAGCACATGGGAGACGGCTGAACGCTCTACAATATCACCAATAAACTGACGTCCTCGCTATATAGTATAATGTATGTTTTAGCTGTAGTAGATTATTGAAACACATAGTATAAATACATTTTATAAGCCTAACCCTAATTCAAGTCTGAAGAACTTCAAATATGGACACCGATTTGCATGCTTAGTAAAAAGTTCAAGGGCGTGTCTCTGCTGGGAATTGTAGTCTTTAAATACATTGGTATATTCACCATAATTAGAAGGTGGTAATATAAAACTGATGGTACTTCTAGGGGTTTTAAGGGGTGGGGAAAATATTAGTGTTGTCAGATTTTAAAAGTCTAATTGTTAAATGGGTGAAAATTGTTTATGGGCTATTTGTACTGCACTTTCGGATGGTGCCCAGTAGTGACTATACTCATGTGATAAGTGAGGTCCAGAACTGTGTATAACTATTGGTCTCACATCTGTAGACATTCTTGTTGCTGGATTATAAGCTTTTAACAATGGTAAAATGTTAAGGTTCAAGGGTCAGAATTTAGAAAGCATGAGTCATGTAGAATCTTTACACTCACATATGTTACTCCCCAGGTCAAGACCTTTCCAAGGATGCATTTGGTATAGCTCTATGATAAAATGTTTTTTTTTCCTCATTTCACTGATTCAAGCTGTCCCTGGCCTAGTTTCAGAGAGCACTTCGAAGACCTATTATATACACAAATAAACACAAAGCTTCATTTTTATTTTGTTATTTTATGTAGAAATAGTGCCCAAATTAGTTTGAGTTCTTCAATATGTTTAGTCATGTGACAAAGGTTTAATTCTCATACTTTCTTGGACATGACTTTGCATGCATAGCTTCACAGAACCCTTTGAAAAGAAACTGTTTGACATGGCCTGAAATATTAGCTCATTTGGATAATAACATCCAAGATCCAGGGGTAGGCAAGTTCGGTCCTAGAGAGCCGCAGTCCTGCATATTTTAGCCTAAGCACTGATAATCTAACCTGATGTCTAAATCCTAAAGACATTGATTAGCTTGTTCAGGTGTGTTTGATTAGGGTTGGAACTAAACTCTGCAGGACTGCGGCTCTGTAGGACCGAACTTGCCTACACCCGATCTATGTTGTCTGCTTTAACCAGTGGTTTTCAATCTTGTCCCAGGGGACCCACAGCTCTGCACAATTTCTAGGTCTACCTTAACTGACAAACCAATTTCTGTTTATGGATCTCTCCCTTAATGAGCTGATGATCTGAAACTGTTCCCAGGTGATCCACTGCTCTGCACATTTTGCATGTCTCCCTTATCTGATTTAGATCATCAGCTCATTAAGGGAGAGATCCATGAACAGGGCTGCGTTCAGCCCCGACGAAACGTTGCACAACGTTTATTAAACTTAAACGGTGATGCATTGAACACCCTGTTGAGATGACGTAAGCGTTGCAACTACGGTAGCTGAGAGGCCATTCTTTGTGTTCTTTTTTAAATGTTTCTGAAGCCTGATGAAATCGTTATAAATGTGTGTTTAATACTGTTAAAGACCCTCGATGTTACAGTCACTGACCTTGCTGTCCAAAATGAAAGACAACATTCCAACTTGAACCCATTGAGCGAGCTGTCTCTTTACTATCGCGTGGTTTTATACATCTTGCCGCTGATTGGGCCGACATTTCTGACACACCCACCAAACAAGAGAAAACACTTCTAAAACCTGTTGCATTCCGTTGCACACCGGTTCCAGGAAACATGTCGTTCAACCCGGAAACCGTAGCAAAACGTTGCGCACCGGTGTGAGATTGAACGTGCCCCTGATCTGGGTTCTGGGTGTGTCAGTTAAGGAAAACATACAAAATATGCAGAGCTGTGGGTCCTACTGATCTAGTTTGAGCTCTACCACTGCTAGAACACTCCAAGGTCTAACCACTAACCACCACATCACTCATTTCCCTAAAAATGCCAAAATACCTGCAGTTAATGTATAAATACTAATACAAAATCATTACATCATCAAATATAAGTAAAAGCAAGCGGTTTGAAGATAAGTAAAATATTTGCCTTAAAGGAAGGGTCACCAATCTTGCTCCTGGAGGGCTGGTGTCTCTGCAGAGTTTAGCTCCAGCCCTTCAGGTGTGTTTGATTAGGGTTGGGGCTAAACTCTGCAGAGACACCGACCCATCGGGAGCAGGATTGTTGACCCCTGCCTTAAAGCATGGGTCTCCAACCTTTTTGTGAGCAAGGGCTACCACAATGGATAAAACAATTCTGCAGGGCCACTTTAAAAAAAAAAGTTTTTTTTTACTTGATGATTTTTATTTTGTTTTACTTGTTAATGTTTTATAATTGTTTAAAATGTTAACATACATAAAAGAAGCCAAGCTAATATAAAAATATGTAATAAATAAATAGTCCAGTATAATAAATTAAATTAAGGCTATTAGTAGAGTGTGCTTTGGCAGACAATTCACAGGGCAACCTTGTTGGAGACCAATGCTTTAAAGCAGGGGTGGGCATTCCTGGTCCTGGAGGGCTACTGTCCTGCAAAGTTTAGCTCCAACCTTAATCAAACACACCTGAAAACCCTAATCAAAGGCTGCAATTAAAGGTTTCATTAAGGTTGGCGCTAAACTTTGCAGGACAGTAGCCCTCCAGGACCAGGAATGCCCACCCCTGCTTTAAAGTAATGCATTTATTATATAATGTAGTCTGTTGTCAAATTAACCAAGATCCCCCATATAAATATGCATAATCACATTTTGTTTTTAACTAAAAATGTATAAACAAGTAAAAACATAATATGCTCATGTTTAGAAACACTTTATTTTTTGTCTTTCACAATAAAAGCAGTGAAAATACATGAAATGCAAATTTGTCAATCAAGCCATAAGGCTGAATTTAATAACACTAGACTGTGAAGTTCACTTGAAAACAACCAGCAGAACAGGGGAATAAAGTTATCTATCAAATGTAGTAATACACAATATAAGTATAATCATAAAATACAAATGTAGTGTATTTTTCTTTTGCATACTATAGTGTTTAATAGTGACAGACACATTGCCAACAAATTATCCATCTTTAAGAAAGAATTTATGATGTTTATCTTTAATGGTGCACAACAGTTATATCCTATAATACACTCAATCAAGTAGAGTTTTCACATTTTGGCCTAAATGTGGTAATAAAGGTCACAAGGTCAGCAAAGTCATCCTGATGAATGTGCTTACAATATTTCATATCAACTTACCCGTTTAAAACTTTTACTTCATTATCAATGATTATTCTGATTGGTTGAGCTCTGTTCAAAGCTAAAACACACCAATGACCTTACTGCATTCAATATTACTGCACCAATGCAAGTACATAAACACAATAAGGCACAATAAGCAGTGTTTTAACAGTGAGTTTGTGATGTGGCTAACAATGCCCATTAGCAACTTTAAATACACAAATTATGAATACACTATCCAAATATAACATAAGTTCAATTATTACATCTGATAATATCATACGATTCATGCACCTATATTGAGATGTTTGTGCATATTTAAGGAGCATCAACGTGCTAAATAACATGCTTGATAATCTAGACACAGTTTGAACATTTTAACAATATAGGATGCATACAGATAATAATGTAGTTATCATACTAACACTACACAGATATATGCCAAGTCCATTTCCTTAAACGCAGTCCTTTGTGCAGTTTCTATCTGGGAAAGCAAGAGGTAGGAAAAGAAGGTTAAGTTCAGCTGTTTTAAGTGTGTAAAGCATTATTAATTACACAAAAATGTGATTTAATGTAACAGTAATAGGGATATTCCATCAATGCAGCTAAGGAAAGCTGTGCTCACTTGAAAAAGCCTTGCTTAAATTAACATTGTCAGTGAAATGGCTTGAGCCTACAGTGAAAGTCAGTGTAATATAGCAATTACAAGTCCATGTTGACTTTAACCGAGCCAGAATAGGTATATAGTGTGCTCGTGCACAGTGCACATAAGGTGCCCTGAAGAGTTAAGTACATTTTACGTTTTTAGGCAAACAGACACAGCTGTTCCTCAAACAAATAAATGAATTGTTCCCCACTTTCTTTCGTCCAAAACTTGAACCAGCCAATAGTTGACTTAGTTGAATAGTGACTTGACCAGTTGACTCTGTTACAAGTGAGACTTATCAAAAATCTTTTCCTTTATCCACTTTGATGGAACAGCATCTGGTCAATTTTTGAGAACAAACATACAAACAAATAAATAAATAAAATACCTAAATTATGTTTTCCTCTTCATCCTCGCTGGTATCTGGACTGCTGAGGTCACTTTGATCTTCTTCTTCAACATGTAGAAGGACAGAGGCCTCAAGACCTAATGCAGTCTTGTATTGTTGAAGGACGACTTGTAACCCTTCTGACACCACTGACGATCTTCTTCTTAAGAGACAGCAAAGTCCTTCATTTCCCTTGTCTAAAATACAAAAGAGATTGTCTTTAATGTAAACTAACTTGATATTAATTTTGCTTTTTGAGGCCAAAGAACTTCAATAGAGTAAAAAAATGTCACCCATTCAAATCTACATACAAGAATGGCTGTCATTTTTCTGTGCATTGTTGCAATGGTACCCGGCTAGATGATTCTGTATAAACTGAGGCAACATGATGGCTCACTGAGGTAATTTAATGCAGAAAGACCAAAAGCAGAAAAAAACATTTTGTGTTTCAGCCAATGTCTGATAGGTCCTTTTGGTTAACCGTTTTCTTCTTCAATATAGTTGTGCTTAAGTACACAGCAAAATTGGACAGTAAAAATTTCAGTGTTAAACATTTCTGACTTGAATTGAACACCTAAAGAGTAAATTTAACATATTCAGAGTAAATTGTTGTTCAGAGTTGGAGTTAATTGACAGAGTTAATAATGCCAGTTTCCTTACTATGCGTTCACACCGCCACCGACGAGAGCGTTAATGTGGCCAGCAGTCAGAGAAAACATTCGGCGGCAACCAATCAGAAGGTGGAAAAGGATTCCAGAGAATGTATTCGAGTGTCTGCTACTCTTTTTCTATAGCGTCGTTTGCAGGGCAGCCAGAGCGTTTTTTTAAGCAGTCTCCATCAGCGTTGTGAACATACAGTTAGAGATGCAATTACAGTCCACCCACACATTTCAGTCTTCCGTTTCCGTCAGTGAAACTAAATTATTTAAACTCATTTTTAATGCTCCGATTTTAACTGTAATGAACTTTTTTAAACTTTTTGTGTTCGTTTTCGTTGAACCCTAGTTAAACGAACACTGCTGGGTTATATATATATTGTCCCAATATTAAAGCGTGTTAAAAAGTAACACTGATGAAGATCTGCAATCTTTTACTTTATTCTCTCTATCACCATCTCTGTGTTATGTGTTATTTTCTTAACTCAGGTTTAGATGTTGGCTGTTTCCTTTGTAAGTGCGAGCAAAAACGTGCCATTTTGGAGTGTGTGCTTCAAAGTGGCAATATTAACATGCTATAATAAATTATCTGTGGGGTATTTTAAGCTAAAACTTCACATATGCATTCTGGGGACACCAAACATTTATTTAACACAATAAAACATGTCATAATATGACCCCTTTAAAACTTTTGTGAGTTAAAGAAACTGGCATTGTGTTAAATATTTAACTCTGTCCTGTGTTAACTAGTACTACCTAAATCACAGTCTAGCAAAGCCGTATTTGTTGAAAACAACAATAATGCCTTTTTTATTATGTACAAGCCAAATGACCATGGTAAACAGAGCAATAACCGTTCTACTCCATATAAGTTCGGAGACTAAGGGTTACTTCTTTATTCAAACTTTGAATTGACAGGATTTTTATTTAACTTACCCTCCTCAGCCATCTTGTTCTTGAGAGCCACTGCCAGGCTCTGCACACATGTGTAGTCTTGTGCCATCTGCAACACCACAATGCCCCTTTCCTCGTGCAGTCGCATTGTCAACATCACTTGGTCATGCAATCGTTTCTTGACTGAAATGTTTGCTAAGAATCAATCAACAGTTATATGTTAATTTGAGACCATATTGCATAATAGCATTATGCATATTTGTTACAAACTGATACATAATAAGCAAACACCAATAAATTAAATGAATATTTTAACACTGACTATTTTGCATGCTTTTGTTCAGAATACTCTATAAAGCAAAACTGTAAATAAATTCTTGACATACCACTGCCATGAAGGTCCCATGGCCATATCTGAGACACACTGCTCTCTCCAGTGAGGGAATGCTCCACCACAGCTAGGTCAATGATGTTTGTGGCAGAGTCTAGTACAAGATCATTGTAGTTCTGTATCTCCTGAAGAAGGAGCTTTTGTCATCTGCCAGCTTCCTTTGAAGGCGGTGGCAAAGCTTGCTGCTGTCTAGAAAGACATTTACAGGGATTTGTGAACTGTTCACCAAGAAAAAATGTTACAAGCAAAAGGGAAGGCAGCAATTGAATTTTATGTGAAAATTACAATTTAGATTGACAAAGAGGTAACTGAAAGATCCATTTGGGGGAGGAAGCTAAAATGTTACAGCTACATAAATCCTACAGACTAGACATTTCAAGAACAGAATTCAGAATTAAATGCTAATTCCATGTAATTGTTGTTGGAAAGTAGGATGCATACATTAGCTTGAATTTATCAAGCTATTAAATTATAATAGTTATACCATTCTGACAGTAGAGAGTCTGCTTGCGCAGCATCACACTAAGATAAAGCCCCTCAATTGACTGCTGAAGTTCTCTGTGTGTGGTGCCTTGACTGGCATGAGATGTTTCTGATGTCTCTGTAGAAGTGATAATGAAAGCAAATTCACTGTTTAAACAACACACAAACATTTCAGAGGATAAATTTGTATATAAAAGCCATTTTAATGGTTTAAACAACTTTACTTGATATGTATGGTTCCTGCAAAGAAACTATAATAAACATAAACACAACATAAATGTGCAATAAAATTTGATGGTGAGATGAAGTTGGCTTGTTTATGGTGGCAGGAGATGTCACCAACTGTTTAACCTTCTAAGACCCGAGCTTTGGTTTGGCTTGCATTTTAGATTTCTTCCAGCTATTTGGGGTTAGGAAAAAACAATATATATATTAACCAAATATTTTTTTTTTTTGAAAATGAAGCAGTGTAATTGTTCATGTTTGTGTACCAGGTTCCAGTTACACAGAATAAAGTATTATGATGCAAACAACAAAAAATGTGATGTCCATGTATATGGACACACCAGGTCTTAGGAGGTTAAGAAATAGATGATAAGCCTGCCATCTTTGGCACTTGTTTAATATCAAACTAAAAATTTCACATAGTAGTACCACAAGCTACCCATTCTTTAACATCAGAAAGCCATTGTGACGCCCCTTTATCTGTGCGATGTAGCTTTGTTTTTAGTTCTGCTAGCCTTGCAGTCTCGTGCTGGATGTCTGATAAACAGTGTTATTCAATAATCAGGATTGTTGTACATTGTACAATTAACAACAGGCAAAATGCACACAACAACTAAAAGACACACAAAACATTTATAAAAAAATAAAAATAAAAACTTACTTTCACATATATTGTGGAAAGTGCCTGATGTAGAGAGATACTTTTTTATGGTTCCAGCCCATTGCATGCAATGTAAGCATGTCCACCCGTGCTGTTGAAAGCAAATAATGAGGGTATGATGCTCAATATAAAAAAGTATACAAAAATATTACAAACACTCTGATCACCTGCTTTGGACATATATTTGGTTGTACGGGCACAACGTGAAAGGTAGCTGTTCACTTGCTCCACTCACCGGTGGTTGTCCCTGTTCCTTCCTGGTTCCTACCACTTCATTTAATCTGTGAATAAATGGTGGAAGCCTAATTTAAGAATTCAAGACTAATTCAATTCAAATAAATTTAATTTATATAGCCCAATATCACATTTGTCCTCAAAGGGCTTTTACAACCTGTACAAGAAATGGTTCTGCCAAAAAGAATCTAAATAGTGTAGTCAAGCCATTAACTTCTATTTCTTATGAATGTACATTACACATGTACATATGAAGCAAAAATATTATACATACCTCAAACTTTTTTGTGTGGCTCAAGCATGCATAACATTAAGGAAAGGTTTCATTGAGGTCAGCTCCTGAAGATCAGGAAGGACACTAGCAACTTTCTTCAAATGGCCAATATTTGCAAGCCACAGTCTATGGAACACACAACAAACACAACAAATCAAATTAAAGTGATGGTGTCATACAATACAGTATATGGCATTTATTCCTAATTTGATTTAGGAGTACTTGGTAGGCAAAAGTAGAAATCAACTCCGAACAAGATTTTTTTGTGTAACAACTATTTTGTCAAGTTATGATTAAAATTGCATTTTCAGTGCTTTTTGGATGGTGTTGACAAATCTAGACACCGTACTGTCTTCAGCCACAAAAGGCCCCTCAAAAAAGAAAACAAATAACAGGAACACCAGAGCTAAGAAAGAAAAATAGGAAATCCATCAATTAAAGTAAATAAATAAACCAATAAAAATACTGGAATAAAGACCACCTTCTGTTTGGGCAAAAGCGATATAGCTTTCTGTTTCGATCTGCTGAAGCAGCCAACAATTCTAGCGTTCAGGCTGGGCAGGTGAAAGGAGCACCACACCAGAGCTGGTCTGCTTCAAATGAAGAGTATGAAAACTCCAAGAAGCTGCGTTGCAGTGCATCGCCGTTGATATATCCAAACTGGAAGATATATAGAATGAAATAGTAATTGTGATATTGTCTGCTTATGGAGTTTTGAATAAAATGATAACATTTACACTTACTCTTCTTCCACACTTCGTGCAATGCTCCAGCAGCTTTCCGAAGGCTTGTCTGGAAAATCTTGGAGAGATGACCTTGAGTTCTTGAAAGGAGATCAGGAGGTCCAGTGTGTAAAGTGTTGTGTTGTTTATTGAAGCTGACCAATATCCACTCCTCAGAAGGTCTTTCAGGTCTGGGGTCCTTTGCTGTTTGCATGTTTAACAGACATACAGTGGCTGAGGCAAGTCAAAACGCCCTTGGAAAAAAACATTTACCACATACTATTTTAAAACAGTTAGTTCATTCTGCACATTGTGAATGTTTAAGAGACATCTTATAAGTTTCTATAATCCCAGTATAGCACTCCTTCTGCCTAACTTCTCGAGTAGTATCATTTGCTAACTCACCAAATTGCTTTGCAACAGCTAACATTTTTTGTTTGTCTGCAGAGAACAAAAATATAAAGATATCTGTCTTTGTTTCGATTAATAACGATACCATGTGTGTAGCAAGGTTGAAGTCCAGGGAAGTGAGAACTGATAAATGATGAACATATCTAAAATCACAAAATAAATAAATAATAACTAAACATAAATTGCATGCAGTTGACCCCCGTTTAGACTCCCACAACAGGCCTCGCTCACGATGCCCTACTTGGATTGTAATGTGCTATACAATGCACTTTGACTCTACTGCAAAGTACAATGCCACAGCATTGAAAACATCAAAACATAGTGTGAAAAACATCAAATCTAAAATGGAAATCTAAACTGTGAATTGGTTTTACCATTGATGATAATTAAAATGATTGGTTTGCCTGAAAGCATTATTACGTTTGTGCGTTTACAACAGCGGTATGTCATCTTGCCGACTGCCAAAAAGAAAGAAAACCACTAGTTTAGATTACCTGTTACTGGCTGCAGACACATAAAAACATCAAAATTAGGGCTTTTTTGAGAACATATCTTGTGTTGAGTGCAATATCCATCTTCCCCTTTAATGATGCATTTGGTTGGACGGATGGCTACAAAAAACCTATTAATTACACATTCCCTATTGGGGAGTGGCTGTTTTTTGTGACGTAATACATCACGGTCCCCACAGAACCACTCTCTGCACCTAGGGAGAAAAATAAATTAACATTATTCTAGGTGAATAACTCATATAAAAATAATACACTAACCCAGACTATTCAAGATTTAGTTGGATTCTAGGTTTGATTTTTTTTTGTATAGGATTGCATAGTGGCTCAATGTTTAGCACTATCACCTCACAGCAAGAAGGTCCTAGATTTAATTTTCTCTTAAATGTGTTTTTATCTGGTTTCTCAAATCCCCCCAAAAACATGCATCTTAAACCATAAAGCAGGGCACTGTGCATTAATTCTTAGCAAGCATACTTTAAGTAATTAAAGTTTAATATTATTGACTAAATAAAATTAAACTCAAATTAATCAATGCGATTTACCAAATTCCTCATGAGGATTTAGTTTTGCTGAGGGTACAGTTAAGTGGAAACTCCACACTGGATGACAGGAAGCACTCAACCTGTAAAAGTGACTGCAACAGTACACAGAACAGGTTAGGCTATCACTACATACGATATTTTTCAACATATATACAGAACTGTTTATGAAATCAGATGTATTTCTGTTAAGCATTTGGTAAAGACATAACGAAGTACTTGACATGATAGTATACTTAAGTGTTATACTCTATTTCTTATGTGTTTTGTCATATTTAAATGTTTTAAACTGTTAATACTCAAATACAATTACAATGTTATTCCGTAATTTGATTTGGTCCACCATTTACATTTCAATTCCTACAATTTTGAAATAATTCAGATATAACGTGTAGCTGAGGCTTGGCGTCACCCCTCCTTGCCCCCCAAGGACTCGGCATGCCCCAGCCAACAAAGATCCTTTTAGAGGTCTGTGAAGGGTCTCTTCTAGGGCATAAACGTTTCGTCTCCACAGCTGCTCTCTGTGTGTTGAAGTGAATATTTCTTGTAAGACTAATAAAGGTACAGGACGTGAAAGACATGCAACAACTAAAAGGAAACACAGCATAGTGTAAGTATTGAAACACCTAAATGAGCCTTGGCATAGATTCTCCAAGTCTCTGAAACTCAGGGGATGAAACCTCTCTTTTCCAAAATATATTACCTTATTAAAACATGCCACGGAACATTATAGGATGTTAGTTGCTAAATAAGTTGCTATTACAATATACCGTATTAAATCTTCAACACTCATCTCTTTTCCATATTTATCATTTTTATTTTAAGTTGTCACACATCCATTATGTTTAAGTATAAACTAACAGGTAAATAAAAACTCTAACCTTGGCTTCAGCTAGAATGTGGTCATGGTTCAGCTCAAGAGCCATGAGCCTCCCCTCTTGGTAGTGGGGATCCTGTTTGTGATGGGTATATCTGGTGGCCATTGCAAAGCAGACAAAGACAGAAAGACAAACACACAGCTGGACAGACAGGTACAACAGATGCAGTATATATAGAGATAGGTTGCAAGTTAAGAAAGAACCATGAATTTGAAAAAAAAAAAGTTAAAACATGTTTGGTTTAGTAAAACCATTTTGCAAATAATCGATACACAAACCGTAGATACTACACTTTTACCACAAAAACATGGTTAATTTTCGTACGGGTATGGCAATGTCAGCCTAATGCCAAAAGAAAGGCGTGAATTATAACATTTAAACAAATAGTGAACTTTAAACGAAAGCATCACTTACCTGGACAATGATTTTCGCGTATGAGAGAATCCCTGTCACGAGTACCGAAGAAGAAATCACCCAATAGCAAAGAGGACTGGCTCAGATTCCATAGCAACGGAGGCAGAGAGGATTCTGGGAAATGCAGGCATCCGAAACTGACTTATTTTTTTTACAATCAAAGTAGAAACAATCAAAATTGATGGCCATAACATCGTATTGTTGAATTATCAAGCACACGTTAGTGTTCATGTGTTGAGAAAATATTGTGATCTGCAGCGGGCCCACATGTAGTTTTTGCTGGTGCCTTCACCATAGTAGATGTCGATAAGGCTCATGGGTACTGTAGTATTTACTCTTGTATTTGAAACACGAAACCGATCGAAAAATCAATATTATAGGATAAACATCTCCTGATTAAATGTTGAGTAAAGTAGCGCTTAAAGTGTAATCAATTAATGACAAAAAAAGTAAAACAATCCCTGGTATATACTATTGCAATACATTAGATTAAATTCGTGCTTATAAACACGAAAAAAATAATAGGACAAAAAAACGTGGTGCAGGCACGAAAAATACTTCCTATTGAAATACATTAGATTGAAAGTGGTTCTGACTGGCACGAAAAAAGGGGAAAATCGTGTCCATGGACACGAATCAATAGATTAAATTACACGAACTGCCTTGAGACTGGGTCCTATCTTAATTAAACATACAGCAAATATACAGTCCTGTAAACATGTAATTTTAATGTAGAACTATATATATATATATATATATATATATATATATATATATATAACTTAAAGAGAGAGAAATTCGTGATCCCGCTTCAGACAAGGGATTCTGCCCCACGAAAATAGTCACCGCACCAATGAATGTAACAGCCGCACGCTACTGCAAAATACACATTTGAACCATAAAATCAATCGCCTAAAACATACTTTGCAGCGCAGGCATGAATACCCCCATTTCGTCAAAATCCAAAGATGAGGGATTTGGATTCAAATATCGGACGACCCTTCTACGTTGTCAAGCGACGAATTGGGGGGTACCCTCAACGTCAGCTTATAGACGTGAGGGGAATGACCAACTGTGCGTGATCGAAAATAATAAAATATCTACGTTAATTAAGGCATGTTTTAAACACACAGCAAATACAGCCCTGTAAATATGTCATTTTATTGTATACCAAATATATCTATATAAAAAGAGAGAGAAAAGTCGTGATACACCGATTCAGAAGGCTTTCCGCTCCACGAAAATGTTTGGTCACCGCATCAATAATGATTGTAACCGTTTATGCGCCGCACGCTTGTGCAAAATGCACATTTGCAGCATAAAATCAATCGCCTAAAACCATATTGCGCAGGCAAACCGATAAACCCATTTCGTCAAAATTCAAAGATGAGGGGTTTGCATTCAAATCTATAGGACGACCCTCTACGTTTTCAAGCGACGAATAGGGGGTACCCTCAACGTCCGCTATGGACGTGAGGGGGTCATGACCAAACGGCAGTATGTGACGAATAGGGTGTGAGACTGTGTTGTTTGCAACTCCTCAGGTTAACATGGGATTGCCGTGTATTGGTGAAATGAACACTGTCCTTGAATCATTATGTGACACAACTTGTTCCGTATTTTGTGCATGAAACAGTTACAGTGGGTATAATAATACTTTCTTCCTCACTTGTAGCCCGAATAATCACACGCGTCTTTTTGAGTGAACTTTGGCGCGTTGTACAAAGTGAAACCATCCTATCACAAGTAGCGAGTCATAAGACAAGAGTTAGAGAGGCGGGACTCAAGAAATGCTAATCCAATCATATTAGCAATGTCAGTTAGAGAGGCGGGACTCAAGAAATGGTAATCCAATCATATTAGCATTGTGAGTTAGAGAGGCGGGACTAAAGAAATGCAAAGCCAATCATATTAGCGATGTGAGTTTTGGAGGCGGGCATTGCAGAGAACGAAAGCTGTTAACCGTTTGTGTACCACATAGAGCGCTATTTTTACAGAACGGGATTGCAAAAGATTTTTAATCTCATTTAAATGATTCCTGAAAAAATATAATAAGTAAAAAATAGAAAACACAAGAATATGACGGACATCAGTGGTTATATATTAATACAGATTAATTTTGGTCGAAATTATTGCTAGGGACAATTCAGTCTTCCCTGAATATTGGTAAGGACATGTCCCTAGCGTCCCACCCAAAATCTACGCCCATGATTTCTTTATATAAGAGTTTAAATCTCATTTAAATGATTCCTGAATAAATTAATGTTAAATTAAATAAGCAACAAGTAAAAAACACAATAAACAGACAGACATCAGTTGTTATATGAATAAAGATCATATTATTATTATTTTTAAAAGGACCCCAGAAAAAAAGGGCACTTTCTCTCCAGGAATAAAAAGGGCAGGTGCTCAAGCCCCCTTTGATGTCTATGTGTGCACGTGCCTGATCTGCAATCAAGGCCGCGTTATCCTAATGGGCAACATGGGCTGCAGCCCAGGGCCCCGAACACTAGGGGGCCTCCGAGACAATTCTATTTTGAGTTTTGTTTGACGTAACTATGCGTAAGTGCTACCTACCTAGAGCAGAGGCCCCCAACCACTGGGTCGCAAGAATGTTCTGAAAAAAAAATTGTATAATAGCTACGTAATAGCTTATAGGATATTTTGTCCTTTAAGAGCCGACTTCAAATAACATCGATCATTTCCACTGTACAAGGCCGCGGTCTCTCTCTCTCTCTCAGCGCATCGGCAATCACATGGCTGTCTTTAGAGTTTGAGTATACAGTACTTCTAAAATACAGAGGTATTATTTATGAATCATTTGCAAATGTACCTCGCAAATCATGTATACGTGTTGCTACGAAGACGTTCAACCTTGTAACATCGCAAATGACTGAAAAGTAATTTCAGAATTATCCAGATCAAACCATGAGCAAAATAAACCCTTTAACTGCAGTAATAATATTTTAACGGGGACACTTTTAACGGAGGTTTAGGAACCTAAACAGTCCTGTGTCAATCATCATTAAAATCATATCGCAAACGGGAGTGCCTTCGCGCCCGGGCGCAATGGCATCTCTCCTTATAATCTCCTCCTTCACTTAAATTTGGGGCTCGAACCGAGGAATTCTCTTTAAAGAAGAGCAGAAAGAAGCACTTTTAGTTGCTTAATAAATGTTATCTTCTGTGCTGTTCTGATTGTAAAATTATTACTTGATAATATTGTTTAATTTGTTCAAATAATTTTAGCCTTCTTTTTAGAGCCCTGCATTTCAACCTGTTTACGCCCTTCGGGTCGGGTTTCGGGCCAATTTTAACGTCACAGCAGATACGCGGGCCGGACCTCGGGCTTATTTAGGCTTCTCCATCTTTTTATATTTTTCAATTTAATTAAAGAACCTTTTGACAGACATTGATGATTGCAAAACAAACATAGGAAGACGTTTAACCTATCGCATGAGTCCGCTACGCACAGCCACACATTAACAATGCAGCTGTTGTGTATTTAACAGCAGGATCTTCAGCGCCCACCAGGAAAAATTATAAATGGAGTACTAGATTAAAACCTTGGATACTGTACATAATCTATGGAGACAGCATCCAATACATAATCTATTAAAGACTTCTCCCTGTATTAATTTCGTGTAAGAAGGCTGTGTCTTTATTTCTTGTTGTGTATGGATCGACTTTTTTCTTAGTTTAACTGTTGGATGGATAAATGAATAGCCATCTTCTGTGGTAAGTCCTTACATTAAAAAAATGTATATGCAACATGCATGTTTATTCTGTTTCATGTTTATTTCGTTTCGTTTTGTATAGCCCTTTTTATTTTTTTTATTTCTGTACCCGTTGCAACCTGCCTGCGCTTTTTAAAAATAGAATGTGTTGATAATAAACGTTTAAACTAACATTGTGATATGCTGAAAATATTTATTTTAGTTGTTATTATAGGCAAGTGAAGTGTTGATTTGACAGGCTCAATTCATCATACATGTCGTCAACTTGCTGTCGGCCGCTAACCACTTGTTTATCATAAAAACTTTAACAAACAAAAACTGCTCTAAAATGTAAATAAAAAAGAAATATAACTATTTTGCCATTTAAAACAAAACTGAACTGCTTTAATTGCTGCAAGAGTACAGCTGTACAAGCTGTGTAAGCAGTTATTTTTTTGCTATTTCTGCGGATTTCTTTTGCAAAATCTATGCGGAATTTGGCAGAATGATTTAAAATGTTTGAAAACGATCCGAGAGAATGTGCGCTGTGAATATTACAAAAAATTAAATATTTTATAACTATATTATACATTTTATTAAAGGATTACCCTGAATTAAACTAGACCAACACGAACCAACAGATAATGGATAATGTGCTTTCACGACCATCAGTTTTCTCATTAACTTCTCTGCAGTAAGTTTTATTTCAATTTCAAGTTTTCCATATTAAATAGACTATTAAAAAGTTTGTCCTTCTCTCATAAAAGCCTCACAGCAGACAGCACAGACTTCTACTCACAAACATACGCGATGCAGTATATCTGCGGACACAGATTCCTAATGGGGAGAATTAAAAAGTTCGGACTCGGGTCGGACTACGGCTGAGAATTCTGGGCTCTACTTTTGCGTCAACTTGATTTTAATAATTTAATTGAGGAATTATATTTAAAGAAGAACAGACAGAAGCACTTTTAGTTGTGAGTTGCATTTAATAAATGTAATTTTCTGGGCTGTTTCTGATTGTAAAATTATTACTTGATAATATTGTTTAATTTATTTAAATAATTTCAGCCTACTTTTGCATCAACTTGATTTTAATTATTTAATTAAAGAATTCTCTTTAAAGAAGAGCAGAAAGAAGCACTTTTTGTTGTAAGTTTTATTAAATAAATGTTATTTTCTGGGCTATTTCTGATTGTAAAATTATTTGATAATATTGTTACATTTATTTAAATAATTTCAGCCTACTTTTGCGTCAACTTGATTTTAATTATTTAATTGAAGAATTCTCTTTAAAGAAGAGCAGAAAGAAGCACTTTTTGTTGTAAGTTTTATTAAATAAATGTTATTTTCTGGGCTATTTCTGATTGTAAAATTATTTGATAATATTGTTTAATTTATTTAAATAATTTTAGCCATTTAATGTTGCACATACGCTGTAAAAAACACTGGATTTACTAAAAAATATAGACAGTGCATCGTTTTTGCATCCCCTATTTTAGTAAGTTTTACTAAAAAAATTTACGCAATGGGACACTTAGTAAATCCAGCCTTTATTTTTTTTCAGTGTATATTGGGGGGGCCCCAAACCAGCGTTAGCCCAGGGCCTCACAAAGGCTTAACCCGGCACTGTCTGCAATAGCTTAGAAATTACTCATTTTTAATCACAGTTTTGCTCCATTGGTTCGGCTCATTTCTTGAAACAGAAATTACAATCTCAAAACTATAAGATAATTTGGCAAAACAGTCTTACAGTTCAGCTCAACACTATAGCTCACTTGCAAAAGCTCATATATTTCCCAAAACTGTTCACTTATGCTTCTAAGCTAAATTCCTTTCCCATATAAAGCATCAGTGCCACAAAAAATGGCAAATATCCTTCTCAACTGCTTTGGCTCATTTCTTGAAACAGACCGGACGTTCTCAACACTCTTGGTGCTTTTGTCAAAATAATGGGGATGGTTCGGCACAACACCATGGTTCACCTGCAAAAGCTCATACCTCTCCCAAAACAGTTCACTCATGTGTCAAAACTAAATATCCTTCTCATTTAAACAGTCAGTGCCCCCAAAATGCTTTGTCCCTTTGGCATTGTGTAAGCACTGCAAGTCAAAATGTTTAGATGTTTTGTCACTATGGCAGGGGACCATTGAAATATCCCTTATGTCCCCCTTTCAGTCTTAGCCCTTTATTGACAATGGTTAATGTACTGTTTTTTGTCTAGCTAACAGAATACTACTGTGTATAAAACTGAAGAAAAAAAATAGGATTTTAGGGTCAGAGTAGCCTCCAAGGTTTGACACAACACATTGCACTAAGGAAATTGTAACCACTTTTATTCACACACAAAGTAACTTCCATACACCAGACTAAAAAGAAAATATATACAGCATAATATACTCTAATATTAACACAAAGTTGAAGCCATCTTCATCCACAAACACAAGGATGTGAGGGGCTCATTTCCTTCCAATGCCATTATTCTCTACAAAAGCGTAAACTCCTCCTTTGTTAGTCAAGTTCTAGTTTCACCTGACTGTCAATTGCTGTAATCAATTTATCAAATGTTCAAAGCATTCATATATGGTATTTGTGGTATAATGTTCTTGAATAATTTTGACAATTGAACAGACTATTGTGCATGGGATGACAATGAAATGATGCTGACACATTTTGGAGTGAACAACCATTAGACTGAGAATCAACAAGATCTATTCACTTGGAAATTGTGCTTAATGTAGGCTACCTGTACTTAATTTAATCATTTGCAAAGATGTACTGAGATATTGAGACATGTACTAAGGCAAATTGATGAAATGAATGAGAAATTCAATTCTGTTGTGAACAATTGCCAAGTGGTTTGGAGGTTTGTCCATGTTGTTTTGAGAATGTAATTTCTGTTTCAAGAAATGAGCCAAACCAATGGAGAAAAACTGTAAACCTTCACAATGTGATCAGATGTTACCTGTCATGCAGTTATATTAAACCGGTCTGGGCAAGCAAAGTAGGCATTACATAATGACACAATTGTCTTTCTTCGCCTTCACAGCAAAAAGCTTCTCAGTTACTGCCAATGATGCTGAAGTGCTGTATTTGAGTTATTGCATGTTGAAGTATCTACCACTCTTCCTCCTCCTCCATGATTAAACTAAATTGGCACCAGCCGCCAGGTGTTTTGAAGTCTGTCTGATGCAAGTTTTCTATGCACAAATTGATTGGACGGGAATCGCTAGATTCTCTTTAGCCAGTCATCACTGACAGGAAAAAAGAAACATATAATGTAGCGGCGGGTTGAGGGAAAGTAGCTCCGTAAAAGTACAGACAGCCCTAAAAATGTACTAAAGTACAAGTAAAAGTACACTGTTTTTAAACTACTTAATAAATAACAATTCTTGAGAAAAACTACTCAATTACAATAATGAGAGTATTTGAAGAGTTTGGTTCCAAAACGCAATAAATCCATTTTGACAGTTTTCTATACCAAGAAAGTGACAAGATGAAAACCACTATTTTCTGTTACTAACTTTCACATAGCATCTTTAGGGGCCAGTTGTTCAAAGGTAAACTGATCGGATTTTGGTTATCGGATTGGATCAAATCTTGAAAATGGGTTGTTCAAAAGGGAAAGAAGGAATCTGAAATCAGATTAGATCACAGAATCCAATCCTAGTTTTAATCTGGATCAAACCTTCAGTTTGTGTTGTTCAAAACTTGTCAGTAGGATTTGGATAACTTTGATCCAAAAAAACTGGATTATTCGGATCCCAACAGGGGGTAGGATTTAAAGGTGCACTCTAAGAAGGGATGTGTTAATTTTAACACATAGTTTTGTGTTAAACTAATTAACACATTATGTGTTATTTTAACACATTGTGTGTCATTTCGTGTAGAATGTGAGCTTAAATAAATGAAATGGACAACACAAGATGTGTTAAAACAACACAAAGTGTGTTATTCCAAAAATAACACAGAGATGTGTTAAGTTAAGGACAACACACTAGATGTGTTGTCCTTAACTAGACACAAGATGTGTTAATTTAACACATTCATTTTAAGAGTGTGGATTCCAGGAGGGAAATGTAGAAAAACTTTAAAATTAGTCAAATAATACATTTGTTTCATTTAGTGTATATACTTTTATTTATATTTTGCACTTGACTTGTGTAACCATTGTAACAGTGATACAGTAGACATAGGCTACCAATTAAGCTTTTCAGTAAAGTAAAAATAATGAAATAATCCCCCAAACAGATTTCAATCACAAACAAAAATAATATATTAAATTTTTATGTCATTCATCACCGTATATTAATTTCAAAGAAACAATCATCAGAGATGAGCCTGTCAAAAACAATGTCTAACAATTGCATCCCTTACTATAGACGTTTTCAGCAGTAACAACAAAAACAAGCGGCTGTCGCGGTCCCGCACGTAACTTCCGGTAAACTCTGCTAAGAATAAATAACAACAAAGTTCTTTAAACGTAGTTTATTTATATAACAAGCAAAAAATAACACATAGATTACCTAGGAAACCAAAACATTTGTTATTTTCGACGAGGCATTTGTCCAAGAGATCAGGTTAGCAACTAGTAGTCAGACCATTACAAAAAACGAAACCGGAAGTAAGGTTCGGAGCCAGACGTGTATCACGTGCGTCCGATGAAACGGTCTATACGTCCACTCAGTCCCTCATTCTGACAGAATGGCAGAGGTTGGTCTGATTCTTCAAACGGCTCAGGTGCATCATAAACATCATCACAGGGAGGGACATTGCACCTGGTAGCGATGTTGTGCAGGACGTTACACGCTAGTATTATGTTGCATGCTCCCTTTGGTTCCACTTGCAAGTAGTTAAGGCATGCAAAGCGTCTCTCCAGAACTATTTAAAAGCTCAATTGCACATCTTGTTTTGCAATGAGCAGTGTTGATGAATACACAGATGTGGTTCTGGACATTATTGGAGGTGAAAACTATAAAGCTCTGCATGGGATTCAAGGTGTTGTAGGGGATGGTGAGCCTACGATTGTAAAGGAAAGTGAGCCAGTTCCTCCTAATCCAGAGGAAACATTCATTCTGGATCTCACCCCTACTGTATTACTGAAATACAACCTGGACCCTCACTGGTAGAGCCAGCAGTCACAGGAGCTCAGAAAAGACACTTGAAGCGTCCTTTGTGCATCCACAATGTATTTGTTAATGTATATTTGTTTTTTTATTTTTTGTGACTCAGATAAGGGTTCATAAAAGAAATTATAAATGGATGTTTATGTTATTTTTGTGTTTTGTCTCAAAATTAAAAACTCTTACAGTGATCCCATATTGGTTCTTCTACCTGTTCTTCACATAGCTGGTAGCACATGTTGTGATATGTTGTCCCATTTAGAGCACAGGTAATCTGGATTTGGTAATCTTGAAAACTGTGTATCTGGATCAGGGTGATCCAGTCCAATGTTGCTTTGAAAAACCGGCATAAAAGTAAGACGGATTACCTGATCCTGAATAGGAAAAAATGTGATTTCCATCACTTTTGATCCAGATTAAACTTTTTGAACAACTGGCCCTAGGTTATAAAAACACAAAAAATTCAAATCCATAACTTGATTTTCAAAGATTTTTTTATAAAAACAAATTATTTTTTCCACAAAATGCAAAAAGTTTTTTTCTTCAAAACGATAGAAATCTATTGAATCAATATATAAATGTGCATTCATCTTTGCTATGTTATATTCATTTAGTTGAACAGTTGAACTAAATGAATATAACAGTTGAACACACTGATTAAAAAAATAATGGCATTAATCAAAACACTTACTTTGTCATATTAAGAACACTGTCATTTCTGCGGATATACTTGGGACGTCGTCGCTTAACATTTTTCACAGCAATCAACTGTAAATGTTTTGGTCCTGCTTGATTTTCATTGACTTTGAGTAAAATAATGGAAAGTTTTTCATAAGATCTCCGGGGGTCAATGTGTTAGCATGACAGAAGCTTGATGCTGTCAGAAGAACAAGCAACCGTCTCCCGAGTGCCTCTCGCGTAAATTATTACATGTTGATGGCTTACGTTTCTTTCCCATCACAGAAAACCATCACAGGTTTATCAATGCCATTAAAGTATTATTTCGCTTTTGTTTGTTTATTGATTACGAAGTACAAAGTAGATGAGTAAAACTAAGATTCCGTGTACTCAACGCGCCGCCATTGTTTGTTTACATTGTGTGGAATGGTGCGCTGTAATTTGTAGAACGGATTTATTGCATTCTGTAGAAAAGGAGGAGTGGCGTTTATCGCGTTTTGGAAAAAAAGGGAGAAAAGATGACAGAATTACAACGGATATTGGGTATTAGCTGGAAGAAATCTGAAAAAAAGACAAACCAAAGCTCGGGTCTTAGGAGGCTAATAATGTTTCAAAAAAATAAATAAAGGGGAGATGTCATGTATGTGTAGATGTTGTAATGTAATTGAGTGAACTCTGCGAGGCATTACCATCTTATTATATAGAGTAGACCAAGTGTGCCGCACAAGCCCTGAAAAATGAAGCCAAAATGTCTCGATCGCCCCCCAGTGACTGTTCAGTATAGGTCATAAATCCATGTTATTCAATGGGACTTGAGACCAACTAAACAATTTAATTACACTTCAATTATCTTTTTTTCCGAAGCTGGTTTCTGTCATTTACTGTAGTTTTTATCACGCTGATGTAAATTCAAATGTTTGTTTTTAAAATAAGTTTGTTTTTAGTTAGTTATTTAATTATATAAAAATGGTGGTGTCACATCATGATTGACAGATCGTGTGATATGCGCATTCTGCGAGAGCGGGGTCTTGATTTCGGGGCTTTACTTCCTGCTTACTACTGCGCAGGACTGATCCCAAGATATCAGCGCCATTTCAGGACACTGGCGGCTTCACTTTTCACCAATGGAAGAGAGCGAACAGACGTCGTCCATCTTTTTTTACAGTCTATGATATAGACATACATGAGTAAATGCCAGTTCAGTTCAACCACATGAAGTATCATGTCTTCAATACATCAGCAGGGATCTTCAACTACTCTTCTTCGGGGGCCAGATTTAAAAATTGTAAATATGACGCGGGCCAAACTTTTACCCCTATTTTTACTTTTTTATATATTTTTTTATTTTACCATATGTGTGTGTGTGTGTGTGTGTGTGTGTGGTGTTGTTGTTTTTGTTACTTTTGTTTAAGTATATAAAAAAAGCACACTTCTTGTATCCAGTGTGTTGCCTTTTACTTACTTAAAACTCATATTTTCTTTATTAATATTTAAAAACAATTGCAGTTTAACATGTAAGGGACAAATGTTAATAGTAAAAGATCAACACTCTTAAACATATTTTGTTTATAACTGTTTAACCTTCATTAATTGTTGATTAATGTCAAGTATTCACAACATATAGCAAGTCTTCCACAATGACTAAAAATGCTTTACATGTTTTCTTTTTTATTTATTTTATAGATATATAGGCTAAACAGCATTTCCTTTGTACATTACATACAGATATAACTGTCGGGAGTTCGCCCCCTAGTGGCAGTCGTAATGAAATTGCAGTTTAATCGTAAATCTGTCATGGGAGGGAAACTCAATCCAGCGCAAGAACCTTTAATCTATGAATATATTCATAGTTAAAGGTAGGGTAACTGATTTGATCCTGAAACATTTTTAGTTATGCTGGTTAAAAGTCCCCTCACATCCTGATAGCAATCACCGTGTTAAGTTGTTTAAATGTATTTGTAGAAATGTATGTCATCTGTGAAAGGCGTAGGACCAAAAAATGTTCAACAAATCATAGATTTCGGTCCGAACGAACGTTTCCTTTTTTGTCCCTAAGCGTAATTTGAATTCCCACCGCGCAGCGAGTCCACGCAGACACCATACGTCATCGGCGCGTTCACGAGCGCTCACCTCCTGTCTGTAAACAGTGAGAACAGCAAACTTTTCTGCTGAATTGACAACTTAGACAGGAGGCACAAAACTAAAGGCATCTTTTATAACAACACCAGCAAAAACTGCCTGGATCAGCAAGAGCAAAAACCCAAATGAACATCAGTAACTTTACTGCTTTACCACGAGATGAAACAGCTGTAGGACGCAAAGGGTCTGAAAGGGTCGTTGCACTGTTTATTTTGGTAAGGTAGGTACGCGATATGTTTGTATTGAGATGGATTCAGATATTCTACTTTGATGAAACGTTGTGTTGCTTATGAAATTTGTGTTCGTTTACGGATTAGCGTAACGATATAATTACTACGTCTACACAACCGAACGTGTGCTTAAACTAATTCTGATGTAAACCAGTTGTTTATGTTGGTTATTTTGAGAGTGTTATTCGCTTTATACTGCAAAGTTTTCTCACTGGTGAATGAGACATGAGATGTGACCGTCTGATCTGTGCGTGTTCATGTGTTTTGAAAGAGGCGTGACTTTGGATGGCGATTTGACTTGGGGGTGGGATCGGGATTTCATTGCTAGGCGGCTACTGTTAGCATTTTTCAAAATGTGTTACCCTACCTTTAATAATTAACTTACCAGTAATTAATTGTTTTTAAAGTATTCAAGTGTTACTGATAAATTGAAACTAATTAATAATTTTTACTTTGCAAACAGTTTTGATTGGAACACACTGAAATACATCACTTCCGGTCGGCGCATCACATGCAGTGTAGTTGCATAAGTTTATTTTCTTTAATGCATCCAAAGCTCGAATTGGATCGGATAATTACACACCTGCAGATGGTTGGCACCCCACGCAGCCCCTTTCTGACTTCCTTTCCGTGCTTTCAGCCGTCATTTGTCATGTTCAGTGGAAAGGTAAAAGTAACCATGCTGAATTTAAATCAGACTATGGCCGTTTCTAAATCCGAAGGCTGCAGCCTCCGGAGGTCGCATTTCCAGAATGCATGAACAATTAGAAAGATGACTATTATTCTTAGTTAATCGTAAATTGTTGTAATATGCTTATGATTTGTGAAAGTAATGCTCAGTTAACTTAAACTTGATGACATATATGCAGTATGCATATGCGACCTCTAGAGGCTGCAGCCTTCCGATTGAGAAAGGGCCCAAGTTGACCGCCGGGCCGGATAAAGATGATTGGCGGGCCGCACTTTGCCCGCGGGCCGCCAGTTGACTAGCCCTGCATTACAGGTGCCCAAGATTAACATGATATTGGCAGAAATTGTGTGTTTAAAGGCAGCATAAAATGTGCAGCAAGATCTGCTGCTAACTTCAACAAAAGCACATCTTCAGAGGTCTAGTGAGTCTATGCCTTGATTGGTCAGGGGTGTTTTGGTGGCAAAAGGGAGACCTACACAATATTAGGCAGGTGGTCATAATGTTATGGCTGATCTGTGTATATTTATTAAAATACATTTAGACAATGATTGCTATCAGGATGTTTTCATTAGGAATTACATATTTATTAATATCTGACAATAAATCCTGAAAAGAAAGGGAAGTATAATGTTATTCCAATTCACCATTAGCCAAAACATTTTTTCCTTTGTATAGTATGTTTGTGATACACAGATTATTCATGTGTTTTATCACTGATAGAAATGCCCCCAATAATAAGACAAGGAAGCGAAATACTTATACATCTTTTATTTTTAACCAGATGAAGAAGCTTAGGGTAGAGACAAGGCAAACACGTTCTTTGAAGATACATTTTTCTGAGATTAAAGGATTACTCCACTTTCTTTAAAAAAATCCCAATAATTTACTCAACCCCATGTCTTATAAAATGTTGATGTTTTTCTTTGTTCAATTGAGAAGAAATATGTTTTTAAGAAATCCATTTCATGATTTTTCTCAATTAAATAGACTTTATTGGACAGGGCTCGAAAGTGCGACCAATTTGGTTGCACGTGAAACCTAATTTTTCAATGGTGCGACTTAAAAAAATCTCAGGTTGCACCGGTGCGACCAGGAGTTAGAGGGAAAAGCTGCGGCCCAGATGTACGTGTGTGTACGTTTAAAAATGCGTCTGAGCTCCAGTCAGAGAGAGGCGAGTAGCCTTGGTCCGTCAGATAAACAGAGTGGATGTAGCCGTGGATGATAAGAGAAGAGGAAAAGAACGATTGACAACTTTTTCGTTAAGAACGTTAAGTTAAGGCCTGATTCGTCCGAAAATCATAACCAATGCTCTGCCATCAACCTCCCGTCACATCAGCCCTGGTCCGAAGACAATGAGCCTCCTACAATCGAGTCCGAGCCAGAGCATAATTCTTATGAAGAAAAATGATTTGAACGTAAGCACGAACAGCAATGATGTCGCGTGCGCCCAATTAATAGAAAAAAGCCAGGACCACTGTTTTCATCATAATCTTACTTCCAAATCTAATCCTATAAACTTTTTGGTGTTTGCTGTATCACTATTACTGCCCTGCCAGACTGGCTGTCTTAAATAGAGAAATAAGTTTATTCCTTGATTTGCGTTGTTGACTCATTTACAAATAATTACCCCCAAGGGGTTAGTTTAATGCGCAAATAGCATTAAAATCAAAAGAACATGATGATTACGTCTTTCTTTGGTGAAAAAGTAATAAAATAAATAAGCCTACACAAAATAGGTTTCACTTAAATAATTAGCAAATTGACAAAACAAATTCAAAAGTGGCCTAGCTACATGAATTTATTTTTTTGTGTGACGCGGTACAAAACCGATGCAGCACAAAACACTTTTTTATTATTTAAAAAAGCACAATGTTTTGTTATTATTGTGAGTGTAGCTTTACATAAATAAAAGTACACCATTTACAATTTTGAAACGTTGTTTTAATTTTATCTGAATGACCATAATTTAGGGAAATTTAAGGTAAGTCAAGATGCTAGCTCATCACGCGTATGCCATCACCGATGCGGGTTTACGCAGGGCGGCGAGAAAGATACATTAAACTTTAAACATTTAACGTTCTACTTTAGTTTTTTTGGACATCCCTTTGGAATCACTGCAACCATATCATCAATTTATTAGGTATAAATATAAGCGCAGCGCTTATGAGTGTTCAAACACTGCTGACCACTCAGCTGTCAATCTGCCGACCCTCACAAAGATTTACATGAACTGATAATAGCCTATATTTGTCGAATCATGGCCCTGTGCTTATTTCTGTCCATGTTTTGCATGAAGATCTTTAAAGGTTTCTACTAACTTCGCGATTTGCAAGGCGGCCGGTCCCAGTCTTTATGTCAAACGGGCGGGTATGAAAAAAATTTATACTGATGTCGGATAACGGGTCAAGTGTTATTTTTATCGCGCGGATGCAGGTTAACAAACAGGATCGTACATGACTCATATAAGGAAAATGGATTGACAGCATGAAAATTATAAAATAGCCTACATATTTATATTCTGTACAGTAAACCATTATGGGCGCTAAACTGCTGTGTTAAAGGGATAGTTTACCCAAAAATAAAAATTCTGTCATCATTAACTCTCCCTCATTTTGTTACAAACCTGTAAAAATTTTGTTGTTCTAATGAACATGAATGAAGCAAGATATTTTGAGGAATGTTTGTACCCAAACCAAGCATGAGCCCCATTCACTTCCATAGTAAGAAAAAATAATATGGAAGTGAATGGGGCTCATGAATAATTTGGTTCCAAACATTCCTCAAAATATCTTCAGTCATGTTCACCAGAACGAAGAAATTTATAAAGGTTTGTAACAACATGAGAGTGAGTAAATTATGACAGAATTTTCATTTTTGGGTGAACTATAAATGCGATGCGGTCAAAAATTTGGGTGCACCTAACTTTTTCTTAGGCGCACCAGTGCAACCAGTGCAAAAAGTTAGTGTAGAGCCCTGTTGGACCTCAACAGTTTACAGTTTCAATGCAGTTTAAAATTGCAGTTTCAATGCAGCTTCAAAGGGCTTTAAACAATCACAAATCGGAAAAATGAACGACAAAATGTAAAATAATCGTGTGACCCGCTAGCGCGATCCAACGTATGACATCGAAAGGTCAAGCATGACGTATGCAAAACTAATGCTCCAGTGTTTACAAGTGTGAAAAGAGGACCGTTCTGACGTTGTATGTGGAATGATACATACATGTGGGTGAGTAAATTATCTAGGATCTAAGATGCATCTGTGTTTCAAAAGCAGGGCCCTTCCTGTTTCCCTCCCGCCACCTTACAGTGCAGGCCCTGCGCAGGGTGCGCGTCAAGCGGGCGGCACGAAGCCGGGGCAGCCAAGCCGCTAGTCCCGCCCAGGGCGCTGCATCCCGAGCTAGGAAACAAGCGAACCTAATAGCAGCACCTTGGAGCGACCTAAACCTGAGGGCGGACAGGGCACAACGG
Source organism: Misgurnus anguillicaudatus (assembly GCF_027580225.2). Taxonomy (NCBI): domain Eukaryota; kingdom Metazoa; phylum Chordata; class Actinopteri; order Cypriniformes; family Cobitidae; genus Misgurnus; species Misgurnus anguillicaudatus. The sequence continues at coordinate 2,521,681 of NC_073349.2, forward strand.
TGTAAACCGGGCACATTCTGAAAATAACCATCTTTGCGCTTGACTTGCAGAAACAGCACATTTAATAACAGGCAATAACATTTCCATGAATTTATACCCATCTCTTGTACGCCGATGCATGAAAAGTGGAACTACTCACGGCGGGCCGTAACGCTCTCAGTGTCATCGCTGGGTCCTGTCAGGGGGCGAGGAGTCCCGCGGGGAGTTTTCGGATCCTTCGCCGCTTAACGTCTCAGCCACGTCACTCGGCTCCCTGTGAAAGAAACGAGGCGCTGCTTCATGGTGTTGACGCATCAACACCATGACGCAGTGTAAGTCCAGAGATGGGCAATATTTCAAAAAAATGTATGGCCCAACCACCCGACTTAATGCATCAACACCATGACGCTGCGGTATGTCCAGAGATGGGAGATATTTCAAAAACATGTATAGCCCAACCACCAAACCTATCATCAAACGTGTCAGCGTTTCATATCTAAAAGCGTGAGGCCTTCAGGTTATATGTGCCTCTTGGACAGAGTAAAATGACCTCTAACTACATGCTAAAGTTTGTAGACAAACTTTGCGTTGGCTTGACAAATCCTGACCTGAACGTTTAAAACTGTTTGACAGAAGCTTAGTTCAGCTGTTAGCATGTTTAAGTACGAAGCTTTTTAACGCATGAAGCATGAACATGGTTTAACGCCGATGTTATAAAACAAGGTGTTTACCATTAGACACTTCTGTGTTTCGAAAGCAGGGCCCTTCCTGTTTCCCTCCCGCCACCTTACAGTGCAGGCCCTGCTCTAACTCTTAAATGAGACCCTGGGGTGAACCGAGACCCGCGCCCACCCTGCACCGCAATCCATGTGCGGTACAGGCCACAGCTGTCTGCGCACGCAGGGTGCGCGTCAAGCGGGCGACACGAAACCGGGGCAGCCAAGCCGCTAGTCCCGCCCAGGGCGCTGCATCCCGAGCTAGGAAACAAGCGAACCTAATGGCAGCACCTTGGAGCGACCTAAACCTGAGGGCGGACAGGGCACAACTGTGTAAACCGGGCACATTCTGAAAATAACCATCTTTGCGCTTGACTTGCAGAAACAGCACATTTAATAACAGGCAATAACATTTCCATTAATTTATGCCCATCTCTTGTACGCCGATGCATGAAAAGTGGAACTACTCACGGCGGGCCGTAACGCTCTCAGTGTCATCGCTGGGTCCTGTCAGGGGTGAGGAGTCCCGCGGGGAGTTTTCGGATCCTTCGCCGCTTAACGTCTCAGCCACGTCACTCGGCTCCCTGTGAAAGAAACGAGGCGCTGCTTCATGGTGTTGACGCATCAACACCATGACGCAGTGGTAGGTCCAGAGATGGGCAATATTTCAAAAAAATGTATGGCCCAACCACCCGACTTAATGCATCAACACCATGACGCTGCGGTATGTCCAGAGATGGGAGATATTTCAAAAACATGTATAGCCCAACCACCAAACCTATCATCAAACGTGTCAGCGTTTCATATCTAAAAGCGTGAGGCCTTCAGGTTATATGTGCCTCTTGGACAGAGTAAAATGACCTCTAACTACATGCTAAAGTTTGTAGACAAACTTTGCGTTGGCTTGACAAATCCTGACCTGAACGTTTAAAACTGTTTGACAGAAGCTTAGTTCAGCTGTTAGCATGTTTAAGTACGAAGCTTTTTAACGCATGAAGCATGAACATGGTTTAACGCCGATGTTATAAAACAAGGTGTTTACCATTAGACGCTTCTGTGTTTCGAAAGCAGGGCCCTTCCTGTTTCCCTCCCGCCACCTTACAGTGCAGGCCCTGCTCTAACTCTTAAATGAGACCCTGGGGTGAACCGCGACCCGCGCCCGCCCTGCACCGCAATCCATGTGCGGTACAGGCCACAGCTGTCTGCGCACGCAGGGTGCGCGTCAAGCGGGCGACACGAAACCGGGGCAGCCAAGCCGCTAGTCTCGCCCAGGGCGCTGCATCCCGAGCTAGGAAACAAGCGAACCTAATAGCAGCACCTTGGAGCGACCTAAACCTGAGGGCGGACAGGGCACAACGGTGTAAACCGGGCACATTCTGAAAATAACCATCTTTGCGCTTGACTTGCAGAAACAGCACATTTAATAACAGGCAATAACATTTCCATTAATTTATGCCCATCTCTTGTACGCCGATGCATGAAAAGTGGAACTACTCACGGCGGGCCGTAACGCTCTCAGTGTCATCGCTGGGTCCTGTCAGGGGTGAGGAGTCCCGCGGGGAGTTTTCGGATCCTTCGCCGCTTAACGTCTCAGCCACGTCACTCGGCTCCCTGTGAAAGAAACGAGGCGCTGCTTCATGGTGTTGACACATCAACACCATGACGCAGTGGTAGGTCCAGAGATGGGCAATATTTCAAAAAAATGTATGGCCCAACCACCCGACTTAATGCATCAACACCATGACGCTGCGGTATGTCCAGAGATGGGAGATATTTCAAAAACATGTATAGCCCAACCACCAAACCTGTCAGCGTTTCATATCTAAAAGCGTGAGGCCTTCAGGTTATATGTGCCTCTTGGACAGAGTAAAATGACCTCTAACTACATGCTAAAGTTTGTAGACAAACTTTGCGTTGGCTTGACAAATCCTGACCTGAACGTTTAAAACTGTTTGACAGAAGCTTAGTTCAGCTGTTAGCATGTTTAAGTACGAAGCTTTTTAACGCATGAAGCATGAACATGGTTTAACGCCGATGTTATAAAACAAGGTGTTTACCATTAGACGCTTCTGTGTTTCGAAAGCAGGTCCCTTCCTGTTTCCCTCCCGCCACCTTACAGTGCAGGCCCTGCTCTAACTCTTAAATGAGACCCTGGGGTGAACCGCGACCCGCGCCCGCCCTGCACCGCAATCCATGTGCGGTACAGGCCACAGCTGTCTGCGCACGCAGGGTGCACGTCAAGCGGGCGGCACGAAGCCGGGGCAGCCAAGCCGCTAGTCCCGCCCAGGGCGCTGCATCCCGAGCTAGGAAACAAGCGAACCTAATGGCAGCACCTTGAAGCGACCTAAACCTGAGGGCGGACAGGGCACAACGGTGTAAACCGGGCACATTCTGAAAATAACCATCTTTGCGCTTGACTTGCAGAAACAGCACATCTAATAACAGGCAATAACATTTCCATGAATTTATGCCCATCTCTTGTACGCCGATGCATGAAAAGTGGAACTACTCACGGCGGGCCGTAACGCTCTCAGTGTCATCGCTGGGTCCTGTCAGGGGGCGAGGAGTCCCGCGGGGAGTTTTCGGATCCTTCGCCGCTTAACGTCTCAGCCACGTCACTCGGCTCCCTGTGAAAGAAACGAGGCGCTGCTTCATGGTGTTGACGCATCAACACCATGACGCAGTGGTAGGTCCAGAGATGGGCAATATTTCAAAAACATTTATGGCCCAACCACCCGACTTAATGCATCAACACCATGACGCTGCGGTATGTCCAGAGATGGGAGATATTTCAAAAACATGTATAGCCCAACCACCAAACCTATCATCAAACGTGTCAGCGTTTCATATCTAAAAGCGTGAGGCCTTCAGGTTATATGTGCCTCTTGGACAGAGTATAATGACCTCTAACTACATGCTAAAGTTTGTAGACAAACTTTGCGTTGGCTTGACAAATCCTGACCTGAACGTTTAAAACTGTTTGACAGAAGCTTAGTTCAGCTGTTAGCATGTTTAAGAACGAAGCTTTTTAACGCATGAAGCATGAACATGCTTTAAAGCCGATGTTATAAAACAAGGTGTTTACCATTAGACGCTTCTGTGTTTCGAAAGCAGGGCCCTTCCTGTTTCCCTCCCGCCACCTTACAGTGCAGGCCCTGCTCTAACTCTTAAATGAGACCCTGGGGTGAACCGCGACCCGCGCCCGCCCTGCACCGCAATCCATGTGCGGTACAGGCCACAGCTGTCTGCGCACGCAGGGTGCGCGTCAAACGGGCGGCACGAAGCCGGGGCAGCCAAGCCGCTAGTCCCGCCCAAGGCGCTGCATCCCGAGCTAGGAAACAAGCGAACCTAATGGCAGCACCTTGGAGCGACCTAAACCTGAGGGCGGACAGGGCACAACGGTGTAAACCGGGCACATTCTGAAAAATAACCATCTTTGCGCTTGACTTGCAGAAACAGCACATTTAATAACAGGCAATAACATTTCCATGAATTTATACCCATCTCTTGTACGCCGATGCATGAAAAGTGGAACTACTCACGGCGGGCCGTAACGCTCTCAGTGTCATCGCTGGGTCCTGTCAGGGGGCAAGGAGTCCCGCGGGGAGTTTTCGGATCCTTCCCCGCTTAACGTCTCAGCCACGTCACTCGGCTCCCTGTGAAAGAAACGAGGCGCTGCTTCATGGTGTTGACGCATCAACACCATGACGCAGTGGTAGGTCCAGAGATGGGCAATATTTCAAAAAAATTTATGGCCCAACCACCCGACTTAATGCATCAACACCATGACGCTGCGGTATGTCCAGAGATGGGAGATATTTCAAAAACATGTATAGCCCAACCACCAAACCTATCATCAAACGTGTCAGCGTTTCATATCTAAAAGCGTGAGGCCTTCAGGTTATATGTGCCTCTTGGACAGAGTATAATGACTTCTAACTACATGCTAAAGTTTGTAGACAAACTTTGCGTTGGCTTGACAAATCCTGACCTGAACGTTTAAAACTGTTTGACAGAAGCTTAGTTCAGCTGTTAGCATGTTTAAGTACGAAGCTTTTTAACGCATGAAGCATGAACATGGTTTAACGCCGATGTTATAAAACAAGGTGTTTACCATTAGACGCTTCTGTGTTTCGAAAGCAGGGCCCTTCCTGTTTCCCTCCCGCCACCTTACAGTGCAGGCCCTGCTCTAACTCTTAAATGAGACCCTGGGGTGAACCGCGACCCGCGCCCGCCCTGCACCGCAATCCATGTGCGGTACAGGCCACAGCTGTCTGCGCACGCAGGGTGCGCGTCAAGCGGGCGGCACGAAGCCGGGGCAGCCAAGCCGCTAGTCCCGCCCAGGGCGCTGCATCCCGAGCTAGGAAACAAGCGAACCTAATGGCAGCACCTTGGAGCGACCTAAACCTGAGGGCGGACAGGGCACAACGGTGTAAACCGGGCACATTCTGAAAATAACCATCTTTGCGCTTGACTTGCAGAAACAGCACATCTAATAACAGGCAATAACATTTCCATGAATTTATACCCATCTCTTGTACGCCGATGCATGAAAAGTGGAACTACTCACGGCGGGCCGTAACGCTCTCAGTGTCATCGCTGGGTCCTGTCAGGGGGCGAGGAGTCCCGCGGGGAGTTTTCGGATCCTTCGCCGCTTAACGTCTCAGCCACGTCACTCGGCTCCCTGTGAAAGAAACGAGGCGCTGCTTCATGGTGTTGACGCATCAACACCATGACGCAGTGTAAGTACAGAGATGGGCAATATTTCAAAAAAATTTATGGCCCAACCACCCGACTTAATGCATCAACACCATGACGCTGCGGTATGTCCAGAGATGGGAGATATTTCAAAAACATGTATAGCCCAACCACCAAACGTATCATCAAACGTGTCAGCGTTTCATATCTAAAAGCTTGAGGCCTTCAGGTTATATGTGCCTCTTGGACAGAGTATAATGACCTCTAACTACATGCTAAAGTTTGTAGACAAACTTTGCGTTGGCTTGACAAATCCTGACCTGAACGTTTAAAACTGTTTGACAGAAGCTTAGTTCAGCTGTTAGCATGTTTAAGTACGAAGCTTTTTAACGCATGAAGCATGAACATGGTTTAACGCCGATGTTATAAAACAAGGTGTTTACCATTAGACGCTTCTGTGTTTCGAAAGCAGGGCCCTTCCTGTTTCCCTCCCGCCACCTTACAGTGCAGGCCCTGCTCTAACTCTTAAATGAGACCCTGGGGTGAACCGCGACCCGCGCCCGCCCTGCACCGCAATCCATGTGCGGTACAGGCCACAGCTGTCTGCGCACGCAGGGTGCGCGTCAAGCGGGCGGCACGAAGCCGGGGCAGCCAAGCCGCTAGTCTCGCCCAGGGCGCTGCATTCCGAGCTAGGAAACAAGCGAACCTAATGGCAGCACCTTGGAGCGACCTAAACCTGAGGGCGGACAGGGCACAACGGTGTAAACCGGGCACATTCTGAAAATAATCATCTTTGCGCTTGACTTGCAGAAACAGCACATTTAATAACAGGCAATAACATTTCCATGAATTTATACCCATCTCTTGTACGCCGATGCATGAAAAGTGGAACTAATCACGGCGGGCCGTAACGCTCTCAGTGTCATCGCTGGGTCCTGTCAGGGGGCGAGGAGTCCCGCGGGGAGTTTTCGGATCCTTCCCCGCTTAACGTCTCAGCCACGTCACTCGGCTCCCTGTGAAAGAAACGAGGCGCTGCTTCATGGTGTTGACGCATCAACACCATGACGCAGTGGTAGGTCCAGAGATGGGCAATATTTCAAAAACATTTATGGCCCAACCACCCGACTTAATGCATCAACACCATGACGCTGCGGTATGTCCAGAGATGGGAGATATTTCAAAAACATGTATAGCCCAACCACCAAACCTATCATCAAACGTGTCAGCGTTTCATATCTAAAAGCGTGAGGCCTTCAGGTTATATGTGCCTCTTGGACAGAGTATAATGACCTCTAACTACATGCTAAAGTTTGTAGACAAACTTTGCGTTGGCTTGACAAATCCTGACCTGAACGTTTAAAACTGTTTGACAGAAGCTTAGTTCAGCTGTTAGCATGTTTAAGTACGAAGCTTTTTAACGCATGAAGCATGAACATGGTTTAACGCCGATGTTATAAAACAAGGTGTTTACCATTAGACGCTTCTGTGTTTCGAAAGCAGGGCCCTTCCTGTTTCCCTCCCGCCACCTTACAGTGCAGGCCCTGCTCTAACTCTTAAATGAGACCCTGGGGTGAACCGCGACCCGCACTCGCCCTGCACCGCAATCCATGTGCGGTACAGGCCACAGCTGTCTGCGCACGCAGGGTGCGCGTCAAACGGGCGGCACGAAGCCGGGGCAGCCAAGCCGCTAGTCCCGCCCAGGGCGCTGCATCCCGAGCTAGGAAACAAGCGAACCTAATGGCAGCACCTTGGAGCCACCTAAACCTGAGGGCGGACATGGAACAACGGTGTAAACCGGGCACATTCTGAAAATAATCATCTTTGCGCTTGACTTGCAGAAATAGCACATTTAATAACAGGCAATAACATTTCCATGAATTTATACCCATCTCTTGTACGCCGATGCATGAAAAGTGGAACTACTCACGGCGGGCCGTAACGCTCTCAGTGTCATCGCTGGGTCCTGTCAGGGGGCGAGGAGTCCCGCGGGGAGTTTTCGGATCCTTCGCCGCTTAACGTCTCAGCCATGTCACTCGGCTCCCTGTGAAAGAAACGAGGCGCTGCTTCATGGTGTTGACGCATCAACACCATGACGCAGTGGTAGGTCCAGAGATGGGGAATATTTCGAAAAAATGTATGGCCCAACCACCCGACTTAATGCATCAACACCATGACGCTGCGGTATGTCCAGAGATGGGAGATATTTCAAAAACATGTATAGCCCAACCACCAAACCTATCATTAAACGTGTCAGCGTTTCATATCTAAAAGCGTGAGGCCTTCAGGTTATATGTGCCTCTTGGACAGAGTATAATGACCTCTAACTACATGCTAAAGTTTGTAGACAAACTTTGCGTTGGCTTGACAAATCCTGACCTGAACGTTTAAAACTGTTTGACAGAAGCTTAGTTCAGCTGTTAGCATGTTTAAGTACGAAGCTTTTTAACGCATGAAGCATGAACATGGTTTAACGCCGATGTTATAAAACAAGGTGTTTACCATTAGACACTTCTGTGTTTCGAAAGCAGGGCCCTTCCTGTTTCCCTCCCGCCACCTTACAGTGCAGGCCCTGCTCTAACTCTTAAATGAGACCCTGGGGTGAACCGCGACCCGCGCCCGCCCTGCACCGCAATCCATGTGCGGTACAGGCCACAGCTGTCTGCGCACGCAGGGTGCGCGTCAAACGGGCGGCACGAAGCCGGGGCAGCCAAGCCGCTAGTCCCGCCCAGGGCGCTGCATCCCGAGCTAGGAAACAAGCGAACCTAATGGCAGCACCTTGGAGCGACCTAAACCTGAGGGCGGACAGGGCACAACGGTGTAAACCGGGCACATTCTGAAAATAACCATCTTTGCGCTTGACTTGCAGAAACAGCACATTTAATAACAGGCAATAACATTTCCATGAATTTATACCCATCTCTTGTACGCCGATGCATGAAAAGTGGAACTACTCACGGCGGGCCGTAACGCTCTCAGTGTCATCGCTGGGTCCTGTCAGGGGGCGAGGAGTCCCGCGGGGAGTTTTCGGATCCTTCGCCGCTTAACGTCTCAGCCACGTCACTCGGCTCCCTGTGAAAGAAACGAGGCGCTGCTTCATGGTGTTGACGCATCAACACCATGACGCAGTGGTAGGTCCAGAGATGGGCAATATTTCAAAAAAATGTATGGCCCAACCACCCGACTTAATGCATCAACACCATGACGCTGCGGTATGTCCAGAGATGGGAGATATTTCAAAAACATGTATAGCCCAACCACCAAACCTATCATCAAACGTGTCAGCGTTTCATATCTAAAAGCGTGAGGCCTTCAGGTTATATGTACCTCTTGGACAGAGTATAATGACCTCTAACTACATGCTAAAGTTTGTAGACAAACTTTGCGTTGGCTTGACAAATCCTGACCTGAACGTTTAAAACTGTTTGACAGAAGCTTAGTTCAGCTGTTAGCATGTTTAAGTACGAAGCTTTTTAACGCATGAAGCATGAACATGGTTTAACGCCGATGTTATAAAACAAGGTGTTTACCATTAGACGCTTCTGTGTTTCGAAAGCAGGGCCCTTCCTGTTTCCCTCCTGCCACCTTACAGTGCAGGCCCTGCTCTAACTCTTAAATGAGACCCTGGGGTGAACCGCGACCCGCGCCCGCCCTGCACCGCAATCCATGTGCGGTACAGGCCACAGCTGTCTGCGCACGCAGGGTGCGCGTCAAGCGGGCGGCACGAAGCCAGGGCAGCCAAGCCGCTAGTCCCGCCCAGGGCGCTGCATCCCGAGCTAGGAAACAAGCGAACCTAATGGCAGCACCTTGGAGCGACCTAAACCTGAGGGCGGACAGGGCACAACGGTGTAAACCGGGCACATTCTGAAAATAATCATCTTTGCGCTTGACTTGCAGAAACAGCACATTTAATAACAGGCAATAACATTTCCATGAATTTATACCCATCTCTTGTACGCCGATGCATGAAAAGTGGAACTACTCACGGCGGGCCGTAACGCTCTCAGTGTCATCGCTGGGTCCTGTCAGGGGGCGAGGAGTCCCGCGGGGAGTTTTCGGATCCTTCCCCGTTTAACGTCTCAGCCACGTCACTCGGCTCCCTGTGAAAGAAACGAGGCGCTGCTTCATGGTGTTGACGCATCAACACCATGACGCAGTGGTAGGTCCAGAGATGGGCAAATATTTTAAAAACATTTATGGCCCAACCACCCGACTTAATGCATCAACACCATGACGCTGCGGTATGTCCAGAGATGGGAGATATTTCAAAAACATGTATAGCCCAACCACCAAACCTATCATCAAACGTGTCAGCGTTTCATATCTAAAAGCGTGAGGCCTTCAGGTTATATGTGCCTCTTGGACAGAGTAAAATGACCTCTAACTACATGCTAAAGTTTGTAGACAAACTTTGCGTTGGCTTGACAAATCCTGACCTGAACGTTTAAAACTGTTTGACAGAAGCTTAGTTCAGCTGTTAGCATGTTTAAGTACGAAGCTTTTTAACGCATGAAGCATGAACATGGTTTAACGCCGATGTTATAAAACAAGGTGTTTACCATTAGACGCTTCTGTGTTTCGAAAGCAGGGCCCTTCCTGTTTCCCTCCCGCCACCTTACAGTGCAGGCCCTGCTCTAACTCTTAAATGAGACCCTGGGGTGAACCGCGACCCGCGCCCGCCCTGCACCGCAATCCATGTGCGGTACAGGCCACAGCTGTCTGCGCACGCAGGGTGCACGTCAAGCGGGCGGCACGAAGCCGGGGCAGCCAAGCCGCTAGTCCCGCCCAGGGCGCTGCATGCCGAGCTAGGAAACAAGCGAACCTAATGGCAGCACCTTGGAGCGACCTAAACCTGAGGGCGGACAGGGCACAACGGTGTAAACCGGGCACATTCTGAAAATAACCATCTTTGCGCTTGACTTGCAGAAACAGCACATTTAATAAAAGGCAATAACATTTCCATGAATTTATACCCATCTCTTGTACGCCGATGCATGAAAAGTGGAACTACTCACGGCGGGCCGTAACGCTCTCAGTGTCATCGCTGGGTCCTGTCAGGGGGCGAGGAGTCCCGCGGGGAGTTTTCGGATCCTTCACCGCTTAACGTCTCAGCCACGTCACTCGGCTCCCTGTGAAAGAAACGAGGCGCTGCTTCATGGTGTTGACGCATCAACACCATGACGCAGTGGTAGGTCCAGAGATGGGCAATATTTCAAAAAAATGTATGGCCCAACCACCCGACTTAATGCATCAACACCATGACGCTGCGGTATGTCCAGAGATGGGAGATATTTCAAAAACATGTATAGCCCAACCACCAAACGTGTCAGCGTTTCATATCTAAAAGCGTGAGGCCTTCAGGTTATATGTGCCTCTTGGACAGAGTATAATGACCTCTAACTACATGCTAAAGTTTGTAGACAAACTTTGCGTTGGCTTGACAAATCCTGACCTGAACGTTTAAAACTGTTTGACAGAAGCTTAGTTCAGCTGTTAGCATGTTTAAGTACGAAGCTTTTTAACGCATGAAGCATGAACATGGTTTAACGCCGATGTTATAAAACAAGGTGTTTACCATTAGACGCTTCTGTGTTTCGAAAGCAGGGCCCTTCCTGTTTCCCTCCCGCCACCTTACAGTGCAGGCCCTGCTCTAACTCTTAAATGAGACCCTGGGGTGAACCGCGACCCGCGCCCACCCTGCACCGCAATCCATGTGCGGTACAGGCCACAGCTGTCTGCGCACGCAGGGTGCGCGTCAAGCGGGCGGCACGAAGCCGGGGCAGCCAAGCCGCTAGTCCCGCCCAGGGCGCTGCATCCCGAGCTAGGAAACAAGCGAACCTAATGGCAGCACCTTGGAGCGACCTAAACCTGAGGGCGGACAGGGCACAACGGTGTAAACCGGGCACATTCTGAAAATAATCATCTTTGCGCTTGACTTGCAGAAACAGCACATTTAATAACAGGCAATAACATTTCCATGAATTTATACCCATCTCTTGTACGCCGATGCATGAAAGGTGGAACTACTCACGGCGGGCCGTAAGGCTCTCAGTGTCATCGCTGGGTCCTGTCAGGGGGCGAGGAGTCCCGCGGGGAATTTTCGGATCCTTCGCCGTTTAACGTCTCAGCCACGTAACTCTGCTCCCTGTGAAAGAAACGAGGCGCTGCTTCATGGTGTTGACGCATCAACACCATGACGCAGTGGTAGGTCCAGAGATGGGCAATATTTTTAAAAAACATTTATGGCCCAACCACCCGACTTAATGCATCAACACCATGACGCTGCGGTATGTCCAGAGATGGGAGATATTTCAAAAACATGTATAGCCCAACCACCAAACCTATCATCAAACGTGTCAGCGTTTCATATCTAAAAGCGTGAGGTCTTCAGGTTATATGTGCCTCTTGGACAGAGTATAATGACCTCTAACTACATGCTAAAGTTTGTAGACAAACTTTGCGTTGGCTTGACAAATCCTGACCTGAACGTTTAAAACTGTTTGACAGAAGCTTAGTTCAGCTGTTAGCATGTTTAAGTACGAAGCTTTTTAACGCATGAAGCATGAACATGGTTTAACGCCGATGTTATAAAACAAGGTGTTTACCATTAGACGCTTCTGTGTTTCGAAAGCAGGGCCCTTCCTGTTTCCCTCCCGCCACCTTACAGTGCAGGCCCTGCTCTAACTCTTAAATGAGACCCTGGGGTGAACCGCGACCCGCGCCCGCCCTGCACCGCAATCCATGTGCGGTACAGGCCACAGCTGTCTGCGCACGCAGGGTGCGCGTCAAACGGGCGGCACGAAGCCGGGGCAGCCAAGCCGCTAGTCCCGCCCAGGGCGCTGCATCCCGAGCTAGGAAACAAGCGAACCTAATGGCAACACCTTGGAGCGACCTAAACCTGAGGGCGGACATGGCACAACGGTGTAAACCGGGCACATTCTGAAAATAATCATCTTTGCGCTTGACTTGCAGAAACAGCACATTTAATAACAGGCAATAACATTTCCATGAATTTATGCCCATCTCTTGTACGCCGATGCATGAAAAGTGGAACTACTCACGGCGGGCCGTAACGCTCTCAGTGTCATCGCTGGGTCCTGTCAGGGGGCGAGGAGTCCCGCGGGGAGTTTTCGGATCCTTCGCCGCTTAACGTCTCAGCCACGTTACTCAGCTCCCTGTGAAAGAAACGAGGCGCTGCTTCATGGTGTTGACGCATCAACACCATGACGCAGTGGTAGGTCCAGAGATGGGCAATATTTCAAAAAAATGTATGGCCCAACCACCCGACTTAATGCATCAACACCATGACGCTGCGGTATGTCCAGAGATGGGAGATATTTCAAAAACATGTATAGCCCAACCACCAAACCTATCATCAAACGTGTCAGCGTTTCATATCTAAAAGCGTGAGGTCTTCAGGTTATATGTGCCTCTTGGACAGAGTAAAATGACCTCTAACTACATGCTAAAGTTTGTAGACAAACTTTGCGTTGGCTTGACAAATCCTGACCTGAACGTTTAAAACTGTTTGACAGAAGCTTAGTTCAGCTGTTAGCATGTTTAAGTACGAAGCTTTTTAACGCATGAAGCATGAACATGGTTTAACGCCGATGTTATAAAACAAGGTGTTTACCATTAGACGCTTCTGTGTTTCGAAAGCAGGGCCCTTCCTGTTTCCCTCCTGCCACCTTACAGTGCAGGCCCTGCTCTAACTCTTAAATGAGACCCTGGGGTGAACCGCGACCCGCGCCCGCCCTGCACCGCAATCCATGTGCGGTACAGGCCACAGCTGTCTGCGCACGCAGGGTGCACGTCAAGCGGGCGGCACGAAGCCGGGGCAGCCAAGCCGCTAGTCCCGCCCAGGGCGCTGCATCCCGAGCTAGGAAACAAGCGAACCTAATGGCAGCACCTTGGAGCGACCTAAACCTGAGGGCGGACAGGGCACAACGGTGTAAACTGGGCACATTCTGAAAATAACCATCTTTGCGCTTGACTTGCAGAAACAGCACATCTAATAACAGGCAATAACATTTCCATGAATTTATGCCCATCTCTTGTACGCCGATGCATGAAAAGTGGAACTACTCACGGCGGGCCGTAACGCTCTCAGTGTCATCGCTGGGTCCTGTCAGGGGGCGAGGAGTCCCGCGGGGAGTTTTCGGATCCTTCGCCGCTTAACGTCTCAGCCACGTCACTCGGCTCCCTGTGAAAGAAACGAGGCGCTGCTTCATGGTGTTGACGCATCAACACCATGACGCAGTGGTAGGTCCAGAGATGGGCAATATTTCAAAAAAATTTATGGCCCAACCACCCGACTTAATGCATCAACACCATGACGCTGCGGTATGTCCAGAGATGGGAGATATTTCAAAAACATGTATAGCCCAACCACCAAACCTATCATCAAACGTGTCAGCGTTTCATATCTAAAAGCGTGAGGTCTTCAGGTTATATGTGCCTCTTGGACAGAGTATAATGACCTCTAACTACATGCTAAAGTTTGTAGACAAACTTTGCGTTGGCTTGACAAATCCTGACCTGAACGTTTAAAACTGTTTGACAGAAGCTTAGTTCAGCTGTTAGCATGTTTAAGTACGAAGCTTTTTAACGCATGAAGCATGAACATGGTTTAACGCCGATGTTATAAAACAAGGTGTTTACCATTAGACGCTTCTGTATTTCGAAAGCAGGGCCCTTCCTGTTTCCCTCCCGCCACCTTACAGTGCAGGCCCTGCTCTAACTCTTAAATGAGACCCTGGGGTGAACCGCGACCCGCGCCCGCCCTGCACCGCAATCCATGTGCGGTACAGGCCACAGCTGTCTGCGCACGCAGGGTGCGCGTCAAACGGGCGGCACGATGCCGGGGCAGCCAAGCCGCTAGTCCCGCCCAGGGCGCTGCATCCCGAGCTAGGAAACAAGCGAACCTAATGGCAGCACCTTGGAGCGACCTTAACCTGAGGGCGGACATGGCACAACGGTGTAAACAGGGCACATTCTGAAAATAATCATCTTTGCGCTTGACTTGCAGAAACAGCACATTTAATAACAGGCAATAACATTTCCATGAATTTATGCCCATCTCTTGTACGCCGATGCATGAAAAGTGGAACTACTCACGGCGGGCCGTAACGCTCTCAGTGTCATCGCTGGGTCCTGTCAGGGGGCGAGGAGTCCCGCGGGGAGTTTTCGGATCCTTCGACGCTTAACGTCTCAGCCACGTTACTCGGCTCCCTGTGAAAGAAACGAGGCGCTGCTTCATGGTGTTGACGCATCAACACCATGACGCAGTGGTAGGTCCAGAGATGGGCAATATTTCAAAAAAATGTATGGCCCAACCACCCGGCTTAATGCATCAACACCATGACGCTGCGGTATGTCCAGAGATGGGAGATATTTCAAAAACATGTATAGCCCAACCACCAAACCTATCATCAAACGTGTCAGCGTTTCATATCTAAAAGCGTGAGGCCTTCAGGTTATATGTGCCTCTTGGACAGAGTATAATGACCTCTAACTACATGCTAAAGTTTGTAGACAAACTTTGCGTTGGCTTGACAAATCCTTACCTGAACGTTTAAAACTGTTTGACAGAAGCTTAGTTCAGCTGTTAGCATGTTTAAGAACAAAGCTTTTTAACGCATGAAGCATGAACATGCTTTAAAGCCGATGTTATAAAACAAGGTGTTTACCATTAGACGCTTCTGTGTTTCGAAAGCAGGGCCATTCCTGTTTCCCTCCCGCCACCTTACAGTGCAGGCCCTGCTCTAACTCTTAAATGAGACCCTGGGGTGAACCGCGACCCGCGCCCGCCTTGCACCGCAATCCATGTGCGGTACAGGCCACAGCTGTCTGCGCACGCAGGGTGTGCGTCAAGCGGGCGGCACGAAGCCGGGGCAGCCAAGCCGCTAGTCCCGCCCAGGGCGCTGCATCCCGAGCTAGGAAACAAGCGAACCTAATGGCAGCACCTTGGAGCGACCTAAACCTGAGGGCGGACAGGGCACAACGGTGTAAACCGGGCACATTCTGAAAATAACCATCTTTGCGCTTGACTTGCAGAAACAGCACATTTAATAACAGGCAATAACATTTCCATGAATTTATGCCCATCTCTTGTACGCCGATGCATGAAAAGTGGAACTACTCACGGCGGGCCGTAACGATCTCAGTGTCATCGCTGGGTCCTGTCAGGGGGCGAGGAGTCCCGCGGGGAGTTTTCGGATCCTTCGTCGCTTAACGTCTCAGCCACGTCACTCGGCTCCCTGTGAAAGAAACGAGGCGCTGCTTCATGGTGTTGACGCATCAACACCATGACGCAGTGGTAGGTCCAGAGATGGGCAATATTTCAAAAAAATGTATGGCCCAACCACCCGACTTAATGCATCAACACCATGACGCTGCGGTATGTCCAGAGATGGGAGATATTTCAAAAACATGTATAGCCCAACCACCAAACCTATCATCAAACGTGTCAGCGTTTCATATCTAAAAGCGTGAGGCCTTCAGGTTATATGTGCCTCTTGGACAGAGTATAATGACCTCTAACTACATGCTAAAGTTTGTAGACAAACTTTGCGTTGGCTTGACAAATCCTGACCTGAACGTTTAAAACTGTTTGACAGAAGCTTAGTTCAGCTGTTAGCATGTTTAAGAACGAAGCTTTTTAACGCATGAAGCATGAACATGCTTTAAAGCCGATGTTATAAAACAAGGTGTTTACCATTAGACGCTTCTGTGTTTCGAAAGCAGGGCCCTTACTGTTTCCCTCCCGCCACCTTACAGTGCAGGCCCTGCTCTAACTCTTAAATGAGACCCTGGGGTGAACCGCGACCCGCGCCCGCCCTGCACCGCAATCCATGTGCGGTACAGGCCACAGCTGTCTGCGCACGCAGGGTGCGCGTCAAGCGGGCGGCACGGAGCCGGGGCAGCCAAGCCGCTAGTCCCGCCTAGGGCGCTGCATCCCGAGCTAGGAAACAAGCGAACCTAATGGCAGCACCTTGGAGCGACCTAAACCTGAGGGCGGACAGGGCACAACGGTGTAAACCGGGCACATTCTGAAAATAACCATCTTTGCGCTTGACTTGCAGAAACAGCACATTTAATAACAGGCAATAACATTTCCATGAATTTATGCCCATCTCTTGTACGCCGATGCATGAAAAGTGGAACTACTCACGGCGGGCCGTAACGCTCTCAGTGTCATCGCTGGGTCCTGTCAGGGGGCGAGGAGTCCCGCGGGGAGTTTTCGGATCCTTCGCCCCTTAACGTCTCAGCCACGTCACTCGGCTCCCTGTGAAAGAAACGAGGTGCTGCTTCATGGTGTTGATGCATCAACACCATGACGCAGTGGTAGGTCCAGAGATGGGCATTATTTCAAAAAAATGTATGGCCCAACCCCCCGACTTAATGCATCAACACCATGACGCTGCGGTATGTCCAGAGATGGGAGATATTTCAAAAACATGTATAGCCCAACCACCAAACCTATCATCAAACGTGTCAGCGTTTCATATCTAAAAGCGTGAGGCCTTCAGGTTATATGTGCCTCTTGGACAGAGTATAATGACCTCTAACTACATGCTAAAGTTTGTAGACAAACTTTGAGTTGGCTTGACAAATCCTGACCTGAACGTTTAAAACTGTTTGACAGAAGCTTAGTTCAGCTGTTAGCATGTTTAAGTACGAAGCTTTTTAACGCATGAAGCATGAACATGGTTTAACACCGATGTTATAAAACAAGGTGTTTACCATTAGACGCTTCTGTGTTTCGAAAGCAGGGCCCTTCCTGTTTCCCTCCCACCACCTTACAGTGCAGGCCCTGCTCTAACTCTTAAATGAGACCCTGGGGTGAACCGCGACCCGCGCCTGCCCTGCACCGCAATCCATGCGTTAAATTAAGTTAAATTAAGGCTTATTGTATTTGTCAAAGGAAGGGAGACTGATTTCTAGATATGTATTTAATGTTTTGAATCTTTTCGTTTGCAGAGAAAGCATGGTGGCCAACATTAAAAGGTATGTTGCCGTAACATCATCAAGGAAAAGAAACCTGGAAAGTGAGGAGGCTCCATCAACCTCCAGATAGTAAAAAAACCTCCTGTGAACCTGTGCTTAATTCAAGTATTTAATACACTTATACTGTTAAATTATTTAACAAATAAATCTTGAAATGAGTCTCTCAAATCCTGTTATTTAATGAAAACGTGTGTACACCAGTTTCCATGCAAAGGTTGTGATTTCTAAATGAGACCCCAGGTCTTAGGAGGATATGAAGAGTTTGGTTCCAAAACGCGATAAACGCCATTTTTGAAAAAAATGAGTTACTGCCAAAATCAGTATTATATCAGGTCAGTAGTTAAAAGTAAATTCTTAATTTTACGCAAAATCCAATATCCGCCGTGTTATTCTGTCATCTTTTCTCCCTTTTTTCCCAAAATGCGATAAACGCCAGTCCTCCTTTTTTACAGAACGCAATAAATCCATTTCTGATATTACAGCTCACCAGTCACGCAATGTAAACAAACAATGGCGGACGCGCTGAGTACACGGAGTCCTAGTTTTCCTCATATACTTTGTACTTCGTGATCAACAAACAAAACAAAATAATACTTTAATTGCATCGCTAAACCTGTGATGGTTTTCTGTGATGGAAAAGAAACGTAAGCCATCAGCATCTAATATTTCCCTGAGAGGCACTCGGGAGACGGGTGCTTGTTCTCCCGACAGCATCAAGCTTCTCATGCTAACACATTGACCCCAGAGGATCTTATGAAAAACTTTACATAATTTTACTCAAAGTCAACGAAAATCGAGCAGGACCAAAAACATTTTACAGCTGATCTCTGTGAAAGACGTTAAGCGACGTCGTAACCGCAATGACAGTGATCTTAATATGACAAAGTAAGTGTTTTGATTAATGACATTAATGTTTATATTTTTAATTAGTGTGTACAACTAGTCAACTAAATGAATATAACATGGCAAAGATGAATGCACATTTATATAGGCTATTGATTCAATAGATTTATAGCATTTTGAATAAAAACTTGTCATGGATTTATTGCATTTTGTGGAAAAAATAATCCGTTTTTATAATAAATCTTTGAAAATCAACTTATGGATTTGAATTTTTTATGTTTTTATAACCTAAAGATGCTATGTGAAAGTTTGTAACAGAAAATAGTTGTTTTCATCTTGTCACTTTCTTGGTATAGAAAACACGTTTTTACCAAAATTTGTCAAAATGGATTTGTTGCGTTTTGGAACCAAACTCTTCATATATTTTAAATCTGGAAAGAAATTATTTGTTTGTGCGTCTGTGAACATTTAGTGTGGTAAATGTAAACTCAGCTGCCATAGCTTTTACCATTCTCATAAAAAATCAATCAACCTACCTAATCAAATCTTAAACACTGGTCTCCTGTAGGCTGCCCCTATCAACCCTATCAGAATTCAGGGTACTACCAAATTAAATTAATTCCATTTCTCTGATATCTAAGCCACCAAGTTGTGTGGCTGCATGCACGGCATAATTTTGATCACCCCTCACTCCAAGGTTTTTTGAAAAGTTGGCAGGTATGATTACAAGCACCTGTGGTAGTGAAGACTGGGTCCGTGTTTGACGTCGTGTTAGATGACATAAGCTGACATCAGTACCATGCATGATTCAAAAGCTTCCTATGCACACAACCCCGTTGTGCAACCTCACTGATCCGCGCAACGCTGTGAAGCCTCACATCACTGAGGCACTATGGTTTTAAAAGGATGCAGTCGTTTTCGGATTCACTTCAGGTGCAAAATTTACAGCGCCGTCACAAGATGTGTCATATCATCTCAATATTTAAACATCCAATGTCAAGAGATACCAGAGAGCCATTCGATCATTAACGTTACATCCTGACTGAGAACAGGTTAGAGGACGACACGACACAGCTAATCGCTAATATGATAGCAAAAGACTAAAAGCTGATTAATGTTATGAAGCTTATGCTTTGACTGGACGTGTTTTAAAGCGTGTTGTTATTGTGCACATCTACAACGGGGGTTAAACTTTCTATCCAGTACATTAATGTAAGTCTTGCATTTTGTGCAGATAGATGCATGTTGTATAATACAGTTATGTTGTATATAAGGCTGAATACTACGTAGAGTGCGTCATATAGAAATCGCTTCCATTTGTGTTTATTAACCCTTTAGTTTCACTTTATCACGCAGCTATTCCTGTTAGAGGTTTCTGTTAAAAACATTTAATTAATCAAAAATCTAGTATGTGTTCATTTTTCTGTCATAGTTTCTTCAAAATCAAGTTTTATTTGAGTTTTTTTTTATAAAAATATGTTATTTTCACCATGACGCATACGCCCCGCCCCTAGTTAAACGAGTACCCATTTTTCAGACCTATGGATTAATTGAAATGAAAAAATGACATACATGCATCCCAATCCAGAAGGGACCCTACTTCTATTCAAATGTGTTAGAGTTTTGGTCTTTACAATTTCTTTTTGGTTCATTTTAAACAAAGTATAATAATCTTTACATATAGAGATTATAACACTCCTGACAGTGCAGGCCCTTCTAACTCTCTACTTCTAACTCTTAAAATGAGAGCTTGTGTCAGCCAGGAGTGCTTTACAGAGAATCAACTACACATTCACTATAATAAACCATGGTTAATTTTCAAGTAGATGTGTGATTTAACCCTCTACAGCACAGTGTTGTCCTCAGGCAACAAACTATCTTTTTGAGCCTCACACCGCCCCTTACATTTTTTTTATTTAAAAAAATATATGTATAATATCACCTGACATGTCTCTCCAATGAAATGAAGTGCTAAAGTGGTTGTGACCATAGATATGTATAAAGGCTAGATGGCTCAAGGCGGAGTCCCTAACGGCATCACCTGACGGCCATCTTACGACAGGGCGCTCGCTCACTCGTAGCATTGAGTTTAATGGTGCAGGTACTTTTAAATGACCATAACTTGCTCAATTTTCTACCGATTTTCAAACGGTTTGGGTTTTTACAAACGTTATTAACGTGGCTATAATTCTGGATGCTTTAACATGTTTCATGAATTTATTTTTTATTTTTAGTATAGGTATGCAGTGTCATAGGTACATCTTTGACGTTTATAACAAACCAAACCGTTTGAAAATCGGTAAAAAATTAAGCAAGTTATGGTCATTTAAAAGTACCTGCATCATTAAAACTCAATGCTACGAGTGAGCGAGCGCCCTGTCGTAAGATGGCCGCCAAAATGCGGACGTTGCACTCCATTGGCCAGCAGCGCGGACGAGCCATCTAGCCTTTATACATATCTATGGTTGTGACCTTTTGTTTGGGGGTGGAGCAGTGCTTTTTGGAAGCAAAGCCACATGGGATGCAGTGCCACCAATTGGCAGGATAAATATCACTTTTTAACATATTTAAATTGAAATAATTTAACAGAAAAATATGTGTATGTGCAGCAGTATGTCAAGAAGTATGTCTGATTGTCTGAAGACTTTCTTAGTTTTTTTTATACTTAGAACGTGTTTTTTGTTTGTTGCCCCAGGGCAACGTTGTGCTATGAGGGTACTAAAACACCAAGGTTTTTTATCTGATAAGATCTATGCATTAAAAAGTTTAACTCTAACAAACAGCAATCACAAATGATTCCACTTAACCCATTTCAGCCCGCCGGCAACTATAGTTGCCACAGTGCATAGTTGTCATTTTCCTTTTTTAAAGATTTTTTTAGATGTTATACATGTTTTATTTCTGAATGACATGCAAGCTAACAACCAAATAAAGGATTTAAAAAAGAAAGAAAAGGTATTTATCTCCTTTCTGTCACATGAGGCTGTCAACTTCTTACCTCTTCTTCCAAGAAACATGGCGAAGGCAAACCCTCCCAAAGAAAGGTAATTTTCATTTTACTAACAAATATTATTGGTTGACATTTATGTATCTACATAATCATGAAGGTCTCTAGAGTCATCCAAACAAAACAAATCTTACAAGAGATCTATAGTTTTTTATATACTTAGTCAAAAGTCCAAGCGGCAACTATAGTTGCCGGTGGGCAAATGCCTTGTAAGTAGATGTATCATGGGGAAATGGTGTATACTGTGTCAATAGGTTAATAATCAAGGTTATTGGTCTTTTTTAGTGCTTTTTTCTTTCATAATATCATACCTAAAACACTTTAACTATCATCTCTACTGTCCATTAGACCTTAATTTGATAGGGAATAAAATCCATTCATACAGGTCATTTAAAGAGGGAGACAGAGATCTCCTCTTCTTCCAAAGACTGGTTGCCCATTTTATTGATTTATTTTCATATTATTTTCATTAAAGGACAACTCTGGTGAAAAATGAACCTAGGGGTAATAAACACATGGTTACCGAGTAGATCGTTCTCTGGGATGCGTTTTCATGATAATCGAATGTAAAGAGTTTTTTATCAATAAAAACAGATTAGCGTATAGCGCTAGTATATGGGGCAAAGAGTAAGTACAAGTAAATCGCTAGTTAATACCACTAACAAGTCTCAAAATAGCCTCACACTATCACAGTAGCATAATGAGGGTCCTTACATGCAAACCGAAACATTGAGAACTTTGTAAGTGTACAAACAGTTTAATAAGGAGCTACTTCATAAAGACAGCACATTACGCGTATTCAGACAGCAGACATCTTGAAAAACAGACTCGACAAGTCGAGCCACGAACAATGTGCTAAGTGATATGAACTAAGTGATATGAACTGATTTGGAGCTGACATATGGTCCGTTGTTTCTGGAAGAAAGCACTGAATGCAACAGAGAAAATAAATAAATAAAAATAATAATAAAAAAACGTGAACAAGTCACAGTTTATATCACTTAGCACGCGTTCGTAAATCTAAACTTAAGACATTCTTCTTTAACAAAGAATTCACATAAAATGTCCAGTAATTGTACTTGTCCCGCAATAGTTATTTTGTCTAGAACAAGGCACTCATATACCTCATATGGGTAATATACTAGGTAGCCTGTCTGGAACCGAGCGTTTTTAAACCACAATACTGCATGACACTTGCGCTACATGCAACCGGCCCCTACGCTAATAGAAGTCTGTTTCTCTCTCCCTGTCTCGTCCTCGACCCCGAGGACAATGGGACAAACAGACCCATTTCCTGTTGCTGTGAAGGTCATCACACCACTGATCTACTGACTGTCCTTCAACGTGTTGCCCAGCCGATGCGCGACCACCGGCTGAACCAGTTTAATCTGCTTACCCGCCTCCTATCCCTACCCTGTTTATATATATAAATATATATATTAATTTCTCCCAAGGGCTTTTGTCCTGCTAGGAGTTTTTCCCACAGGGTTTTTTCCTAGGGGGTTTTTCGTCCCCGGGAGAGTCAGCCAACTTTGGCTTAACTTAGCACTTTACTGTATACGTTACATTAATACGCTCGCTTGTACGGTTTATCCTAAGCTGCTATATTGTACTTCTTATATTATCTATTGATTTTCTGTGTTCTCCTCTACATCTTCTCATGTAAAGCTGCTTTGCAACAATTAACAATTGTGAAAAGCGTTATATAAATAAAATTGAATTGAATTGAATTGAACAAGAGATTATAAGCTAAATGCATTTTTTTGAGGGGGGGGTTCGCATCGAATGTTCTTTGACTGTTATACATAATAAATGTGTTTATGAATAAAGGTTGATCTGTTGAAAGCCGTTATTTTGAGTAAGATGCCAAATGTATTAAAATTTCACATTAAAGGGGTGCATACAACCTTTTTGCCCACCGGCAACTATAGTTGCCGCACATTCAAATACGATTTTCAAAAAAATAAAATAAAAATGGGGAAAATAAATGCAGAACATGTTTACAGAGGACACTATTAACACAATTATATGCATGAAACCATTCAGAAAAATTTGGGCACAAATAAACATGACTAATTAGTTTTATGGGCAACATTGTGCAGTTAGACCACTTTTGTTCAGGCAATATCATGCCAAAATGATGCATAACACACACACACACACACACACAAACACGCACGCACGCACGCACGCACGCACGCACGCACGCACGCACGCACGCACGCACACACACACACACACACACACACACACACACACACACACACACACACACACACACACACACACACACACACACACACACTTGTTGGTTTATATGTTTATATGAAAATGTGGAAACATTTAAACATGCAGTGTTAGTTACAATTAGTAGTGTGCATGTTTGGCTGGAATAATTTGTGATTGATGATTTTTTTCTAATGCATATAATGCTTATATTTATCATATAAAAAACCTTGGTGTTTTTGTACCATTGTAGCACAAAAATAATAAAAAATAATAAATTCTGAGTCAGGGGTGGTGGGGGGATAAAATGTATGATGGATATTTTATCAGTGAAATCCCAAACTTCCAAAAAGTGAGGTGAAATATTTTTTCCCCAAAAAATAAAAAGTCATGCCATAGAGGGTTAAACAGGCCCAGAAAAAACACAATCAGCCTGCAATGCAATTATTCACATTTCCCCTAAAATAACTGTATTACTGACAAATACTTTAATAATAAATAAACTTAAATCTCTAGGCATTTATTGCACATGTCCTTATGTACAATTGTCAATTGATCAAACTTTCAGAATAGGATGTTGTGAACCAAAGAATCATACAACTCCCTTGACTAATTCTAGCCCTAAGATACCCCAAAAGACTCAGTTACATCAAAAGGTAGCCTTCAACATATCAGCAAACTATACATGTCTTTTAAATTAGCCATAGAGATTCCCTGCTGATCTTAGGTCAGCAGCAACAATTGGTATAAAATCACTATAGTTTATATGTTGTAATTGATTGGTTGCAGGTAATATGCATGATTTTATTAAACTATACAAAAACTTATACATATTAAAAATTAAAAATAAATACATCATAAATTACTTTGTAGAGCCAATTATTTTCATAATTATTTACAGATGGGCTTAAATGGTACAGTGCCACAAAACATAACTTGTTTTTAACTTAAAGGAGTAGTCCACTTTAAATATGGGGCCGATTGACTTACCCTAGTATTTTTTTCCTACTATGAAAAGTCAATGGACCCCATCTTTAAAGTGGACTGGACTATTCCTTTAATAATGACAAGTACAAAAAACTATAGCACCTGACCAAGAATCATAGAGGCATGTCACCGTGAAGACACAATAAAAAATTGTCTATGCTGGAAATCTTCTCAGTAACAAAACAGAGATTATTGGAAAGGGTTGCATTCTTTGTTCATGAAGTGAAGAGTTTTGAATATTGCATGTTATTCATGTTGAATGTTATTTAGTTAGGCTTAACTGGAACACATGTGTGATTAAATGGTACCAGTGTGACTTTTAACTTTATTCATAAAATATCTTAATTTTTTTCTAATATGTACATCAACTAATTAATACAATTTAACTGAAATGAAAAATGAATCTTCACTGCAAAAAATGACTTAATTACTTAGAATTTTTGTCTTGTTTTCAGTAAAAATATAAAAAAAAATCTTAAATTAAGATGTGTTGTCTTGATGAGCAAAATGACCTAGGAAAATAAGTCTAGTTTTTAGACAAAAAATATAAACTTTAAGTAAATTAGTGCTTAAAACAAGCAAAATTTTCTTGAAATAAGTTTACTTTTTTCATAAACAATTCATAAATACTAAGTAAGAAAGTAATATTTTGCAGTGTTGGTATGTAGATACACATGAAGTACACTTAAGTACAGTACAACCCCGATACACTTTTTAGCTTATCACTATATAATATTCTGTAATGCAGATGTAATTAGGAAGTCACTACATGTATTTAAGCAATGTACTGGTGAGTTTATATAAACTAAGGTACAGATAGATAAGGTAAGTAGATACAAATTAAGTACACTCAAGCACAATACCTGATAATGCAGATCTTGGTGGGTGATTGATCTGTTTATGTTTTTCCTTGCAGGCAGCTTTTCCTGAACAGGTATAGCATATCTTGACAGAGAGACAAAATATAAACACACAAAATTATAAAAAGTGCTTTTAACCAACTACAATATAAAAGGAAAAAATGTAACCATGCTGTTTGGATTTTTGCTTTTTAAGACAAGATTTTGTTCTTCTGATGTAGCAGTTTTAAGAAAAAAAAAAATCTGAATCTCCCTGTTACTCTTAGAAGCATGTAACAGTAGTTACAACAGTAGGCCACTGAATGTATACATTTATCATGTGTAAACAAAGGCTGCTTCATACCTTAGTATGTAGTACTAAGTACTTTCTAAGTCTGTAATATATATGTAACAGGTTCTTTTGGTTACATCAGTAGTTGTGTAACCAACTCAGCATCTTACATATGTACATGTACAAAATATCCAAATACAATAATACTGTCTATATATATATGACTGTAAAACCTGCCAATCAATATTAGAGTGCCACCTTCAGGCTGAATTACACAAGGACACCAAACCTCTGCCGACTGTTCTGTACATTATGTGTTCAGTTATTGTTGTGCCAAGTTTGTATTGCAATGCTTGGTAAGTTTTCTTTCCTACCTCCTTTGCAGTGTCTTCCCGAGTGTTGTCAACCTTTACTGTTCTGAGTCTCACTATAGAATAACCAAACACACTGCAAACAGCGCTTTATGAGAGCAGCGTTCTCTATGACATCACCAATTATACATGTGATGTCATCTGGTTCATGGCGAGAGAGAGAGAGAGAAAAAAAGAAAAAAAATCTGGTTTAAAGCGGCTCAGTGTAGTTCAAAATGAATCCTATATAGCATGGAGTTTTATTTCTTGTAAAAGAATTGCATGGTATTTATTTGTCTATGAGAAAACTATTTCATCGATTATATTATTGGTTCTTTATTATTATTATTAGTATTATTAAAAGTACCATGATGCTGCAGTACAAATAAACCCCGGGTAAACTGACTCCTGGGTTATCTGTTTCACGTTTCACAATGCATTTATGTTTACATTACTAAATCCTGGGTTAACTTAAGCATACAAGATGAAACGACTCTCGTACACCATGCAAACTTATGCAGCAGCGTTCTGCCTTCTCGCGTGGCTAATATTCACTGCTTTGACTAAAATATTACAGCGTTACGTTTTGCAATAATCCTTCGTCTTCGCGTTGTGCTGTACACATTTGTGAAAAACATTTGTGTTTCTCTCAGCGCTGTCTCGCAGTGTTGCCAGGTTCACGTCTTTTTGGGGGGGGCTTACATAAGTTACCGCTGTGGCCCAAGGCTTTGGTTCATGAAGCGTAGTTTTTGGTGTTTTTAAAGTGGAAATGTGCCGATCGCAATATTTTAATCTTTGAGTAACGTTAAAGCAATAAGATTTACTTCGCTTTGTAATGGGATTTCCAGTAATGTTTTTTTTTTTCGTGCAAGATCTGGCAACACTAAGTTAAGCGCTCATGCCTCCGCGTGCAGAACACTTTTCCTCCATTTAGGCTTTTTTTTTAGAATAGAGGCCAGTAATGTCCATGAAGCACCCTTGCGAAAATTAAACCATGTTTTGTGGTAAAAGTGTTGTTTACTAAAAAAAACCAAGTTTTTTTTAACTGTAGTAAAACCAAAATATCTCAACAACTATTTCTTCAGTTCGGTTACACACTAGTTTCTGTAAAGGTTACTTACCTACTTCCATACTATATAGTGCGTGAAAATCGCTACTTTACGTACTATATAGTATGGAAGTAGGCGGTTTGGGATCCAGCATATGACTTATCTGCATTTTGCGAGAGTTAATTAGTAAGGAGAATTCGGTTGTCACTCCAGTAAATTACCGCAGTGTACTTAAGGCCTAACGTTAACCACACAGCTTGAACATTTCGCGCTATTTACTAAAACATACAAGACCGCAAAATATATACGTCCATCTGTAGCATATTAAAGTGTAACGTTAACTTACCAATGGCGGCGGGTCTCTAAGTAAAAAGAGCTTCATCTCCCCACTCATATACGTTATGATTTTCAAATGCGAGCTCTATAATGACAAACCGCCAAAATGTGTTTTTCAGACGGCATGAAGACTGTATGCTTACTGTAACAATTGTATATAATTTATATCTACAATATCATATTACAACCAAACTGGATATTCAAATTTTAATAAACAGGGCAGCTACTAAAAACAAAATAAAAAATATTGAAGGGTGCGTGCACTCGGAGACTTACTATTGGCTGTTGTATTTGAATAAATAATGAGTTGAGTCTTAGAAAGGCTTATAGGTGCTATTTTGGGGATAATTTTTACTATAAATATAATTAGTTTAACATTATTATGTTATATTATTACGTTTAATGTAATAATGCGCTGGATTTTCTGAATTATATTCTTAATATGTATTTTTTTAAGTTACCGTTTTAGAGATTGGTAGTACTTTTCTGATGAGTTAAGTAATGTTACTGTTGAAGAGATTAAAGCTGTATGTACACAAATTGAGCTAGTTTTATATTTGCAGATCACGTCTCATCAGCTCTGGGGTGGTGCTGCACAAAAACGACTGTTTGATATTGTTTTTCTGTCGTGGAGGGTGATTTTTGCTTACACACGTTTGGCACTCTAACGTTACCCTGAACGAAGAACGAACACTTCTATCAAGTAACGTTATTCCGAGCCTTTGACTATGTGAAACGTGCTGCGTCTCATTTTATTACGCTAACGCAAGAAATGATGATAGACTTCTGCTGCGCGCACATTAAAAGTTACAGCATACAAACATTAAAATCATAACGTGTAAATTGACCTTGACAAAAACAGCAGCACTCGCAAAGGGGCAATGAATTTGTCGATTTTATTGTTTTATACTGTTGTCTGAGGTCTACTTATGATGTTCGCGTGGTTTTTACATTCAAAAACATCAAAAGCAATAAGTAATAGGCTATATTGTTAACTTATATGATAAAAAAGCTTTGTTGAGTGTTGGACCTTTCAAACGCAACTTGCCTAAATTACCGTAACTTACACAACACTGTAAGCGGGCATCAAAATCTAAATTGCGGCTGGTAAGTCCTTCCTTATCACTAACTTTGTATATTTCTATCGTTATATATTGTTAAGTGTTGCACCTTTATTAATCGTTTAATGTTTTTAGTAAATTAAAACAGTCAAACATACCTGTTTAGACACGGATGTTACAACAGGACATCTCTTACAAAAGCAATAGTGAAACGCTAACGTTATCTTAAATAAAGTAAAATGTCTTACCTACTGTGTGTTATTTATGTCATAAGTACACTTTATAAAAGTACACTTAAGCACACTTTTTTTTCACAAGCTATGCTGTGTCATTTTTGTCAGATCCAATAACGTTATTAGTGGTGCTTTTAATCACAGTCTCTCTGCAAATCCAGCGTCGACTTTTGGCTTCTTTACAAACGAATCCGCGGTACACAAAGTAAACAAACATTCCCCACGCGAGCTGTAACTTCTTCAAATACAAACTTTAACTACGCATTCCTAATGTTATGGTCCGACCCTCCAGCGTCTGTGTTGTTCCCAGGTTCTTCGAAGACTCCGTTTCCATGGTTACTCATAACAAATCACCGCGTCAAAATAAAAGTCTTTCAGGAAAAATATATTTAAAAGTAATTTTGGTTACCCTTTCCAATAAAACTGGTTGTTGTATTTTATTGTATTTTCTATTTTTTTTTTCTTTTTTTTCTCTTTTTTCCTTAAAGTGTATTTCTTTTACTTTAACTGTTATTTGTAATCCTTTATGCTTACAATGTTGCTACATGATGCTTTGATTGTACACATTTTGATACAAAATAAAGCACAATCATTAAAAAAAAAGTGGTTGTTGTATTTGGGTTTGGGGAGGTGTTTCAATTCTACTCTGACATCATATTTCTGCACATTCCCGAACCAACCATTTTCTTGGCTTGGTGCCAAAAAAAAAATAATAATTAGGTAAAGAGGACATTTTCAGTTTTGAAACATGCAGGGTGTTCATTTAAGTATGATGACCTCTTATATAAAAATTATCAAGTTAAAACGGATTGTTTGATTCACCGCTCCTTTTGGTCGCTGATGCGAGCATCTTAGGTGCAGTCTGGAGCCACGTCAATTATTGGGGGAGGGGGGACATATGTCGTTTTGATTATTTGGGGGGGAGCATGTTCTATTTCTTTTATTTATGAAGCACATTTAAAAGTTTTCACCAGACTGACCAAAGTGCTATACAGAATAAACCTTTTTAAGAGTTAAATCAAGTCCAAAGAAACACATAAACACACAAAATACTAATCAAGAAGAAAGTAAAACACATTTAAGCAAGACACATAATAACATAAATAGTAGATTTCTGTATGTCATTTGCCAAAAGCTAAGGGAAACAAATGGGTTTTTAATAAAGATTTATAAATACATAAAGATGGAGCAGCTCTGAGGTGTGTTGGCAGGCTGTTCCACAAGGCCCATGACAGAAAGGCTTTATCTCTGTTTTAACCTTGCAGACGGAACCATGAGAAGTTTTGGTTACCAGATCTTAAGTCTCTAGAAGGGATGTATGGAAGTAGTAGTTCAGATAATTAACTTGGGGCCAGATTATGTATTTATAAACAATTAAATAATTTTAAAATTAATCCCACTAATCGAGTTGCACTATTGTCTTCTCTCTACCATAACAAACATGTCTTAAACACACAAAGTTATAGGTAAGGTAAGAGTCAAGAGTCAAGTTCAACTAAAGCAAACAATGATCACAATAATGGTGATTTTAAATGAAACAGCCAACATCTAAAATGACTCTACAAGATGTAAAATGCAATTTTAGGTTTCAGACAGAGATGGTGAGAAAGAGGATAACAGAACTTATAATTCTGCTTCAGTGTTACTTTTTAACATTCTGTAAGATCGGGACAATATATACATCCAGCAGTGTTATTTTTCTGTGTGAGGGCTTCCTGGGGGCTAAGTGAGGGCCAGCGCTAAGGGGCCAATGTTTTGCCAATGAGCAAACCTGCGCCATCATAGGCTTGCTTGCAGGGTTGAGCCAAACGCTTATCATCCAAACCCATCAATGACGCAGGGGTACAGTCTTTTCTGAACAGAAAAGGCCCTGAACAGGAACTGTTAAAACTAAGGAAACAAAATTCTT
The DNA here is from genome assembly GCF_027580225.2 of Misgurnus anguillicaudatus. Taxonomy (NCBI): domain Eukaryota; kingdom Metazoa; phylum Chordata; class Actinopteri; order Cypriniformes; family Cobitidae; genus Misgurnus; species Misgurnus anguillicaudatus. The sequence goes on from NC_073349.2 coordinate 2,552,212, forward strand.
GAAAATGCTGCTATAGCGTTATTATTTATTTTGACTGGAATTACTGAAGTAGATGAACATGTTTACTTATTTATTAACGCCATTCCAGCACTATATTCATGGTTATATAGAACTGGTTAATCTATACACAAGTTTATCTTTACAGAGACTGAAGGAAGTGCCATTTGACATCTCTAGTTCACCAAACACAAAGAGAATATGCAAACTTCACACAGAAAGACTTCCAGCTGGGGCTCAAACCGATGACCTTCTTGCTACCACTTACCTTAAGAAAAATTAGTAAATTGAATGAATCATTTTTTACAGTGTACTTGAAGTATACCCCATAATGCAACAATGCACTTTCAATAAACTTATACTATAGGTACACAGATCTAGGCCTATATCATGTCATATGTTATCTAGAAATAGTACACATTGATTATTATCAATTATAAATATCTGGATCAAAATAAATGATTGGACTGTAGTCTGAAGTAGGATATAACTCTTTTGGCCAAAATTATTAATATCCTAAAATTTAAGAGCAGTATCTTTTTAGAGACTTCAGATATGAGCATGAACAACAAACAACATCACGTGTGATATGAACCAGACTTTATATACTAGACTAAACACATACTATTCTAACATACACACACAAACATGCAGTTCAGCATTGGAAGAAAGTAGTTTAAATAGAGAAAATAATAAAACACAAAGTTATGGCAGTATTTGTACTACAGCAGAAATACAGCCTGAAACAAACCATTTTACTTAACATCGGTTAATAAGACCAAGTATGATATTTGCATGTCTGGTCCATTACATGAAAGTGTCCTGATTATGTATGGCTGTGATGTGAGGCTCCTTCAGGGGTAGGCAATGTCGTTTTTTTTCTTCTCTATGATATTTTCCACTCATATTTTTGAATGCTTATGCTGTTTTTCCACATTCTGCACTTTCCCAATAATTGCTACGGTATTCTTGCATAGAACAGTCTTAGCATCAGATGTCATGCATATGACACTTTCTGATAACTCTTTACTTCAGCAGATTTCAAAGTTGTCCTCTGATTGGTTGAATTATACAAGATTTCCAGGAGATGTGTGCATGATGTGATCTTTAACGGTTCGCCTGGACGTCATCCCTGCGGCACTTTATAGTTGCAGTTATAGTTTCATGTAAATCAGGGGCGTGCTTTAGGGTCACCATTGGTCCACTAGTTCTAGATTGACAGCTCCTCCTCTTCTAGCCAAAAAGTTGAAGGGGAGTTGACTTCACTCCAGTGCAACTCATGGCTGCTGTGCTAATGATGCTCCCAAAGAAAGAAAGTATACAAGAAGTGAAACTTAAAGGTATTGCGGAGGATTTTCTTTTTCCGGGTGGATCATCAAGACTATTGGTCCTCCTAGTTGTCAATCAGGAGTGTTGCGCAATTGCATTTTTTTTAAAAGTGAAGGCGTCGGTTCTTTTCTAAAATTCAAGAGTAATCATCAAATCCTTTTAATGGTTTATTTTAAAAACGTTGTGTCTTCCATACTGAATTAAAACCAACATATGAAATTTAATTAAGGAAATGCATCAGAAAAATTGGGAATGTTGGACAATAAATATATAACATGAATATAAAAGCTTGACAGTAAACTGTTTTGGCAGTATTAAAAACTTAAAAACAGCCACTTTCTCCAAATAAAATGTCATTATTCAATTATGATAGACAAAGGTATGCATAATAGTGTAATAGTAATAGTCTTGCATAACATGAAATACTCAAAGTAAGCTAAAAACAACTCTCAAATGTGTAATAAGCTGAATCCCACCACTGAAAACATAAGACAAAAAAACATCAGACAATACAGCATTTACTGTAGGGGTCATAAAATTTACAGATGACTTCATTTTAGAAATGTTCTATTACTATTTTCTATTCTGATTTGGCTGTGAGATTCATTAATGTTAGATGTCTCTCTGAATTAAGTATGACAGATAAGAATAAAGTCATATGAGTTCATCTAATGTTATAATAACATTAGACCATTTCCCAGAAGGTACATATAAATACAGTACATAAAATAAATAAATGAATTTAGCAAATTAATTTATGGTTTATATAGCTAGCAATTTCTAAAGGAATCAAGTTTATTTGCACAAAAAAAGTTCAAAATGATAGCAGAAAACGATAAAAGGCAAGCTTTGTACTGTTAAACTGTTTATGAGTTCACACTTACAGATAAGTTGGATAAAGTCATTAAAATGTGTATTTGGCTTAATAAATCTCCTCGCTGCTTGGCGGGGAGAGGGCTCTGCATGGGCTCGGCTTTAGGCCCAAACCCAGAACACCTCATTTTTAAAAATAGTACTAACATTAATATACAATTTAAAGAAAAGGATGTTTTATTTTTTATGAGCGTTCTATTGATTTCAAAAGTTGGTACCTTATGAATTTATTAATTATATATAGAAATTTCTTTATCCATAAATGTAAATGGGCTGTGAAAAAAGCTATTTTACCTATTTTAAATCACTACCTGTACACCTTAAAAGAAATAACAAAGCAAAAAAGACTTTAAATTGTGCTGTCGTTTGACAAATTTTGTAAGACTTTGTATTTTTTTGTATCTACATTTTAAGTTCACCGTTCAATATATAACATAATAATTAAAAAAAAACGGATTTCCTTTTTCCCTAACTGGAAATAACGTGACCCTTTCTGAAGCTCTCCCACCGAATATTGACCAACTCAATACACTTTATGAAATGCGACAGAACTTTTATAAAGACAAAAGTTTGTTTTAGTTTTAATATAAACGCACATTGCTAGACAGGAAAGGACCACCATCTACTTAATATTTAAATCAAATATACTCTTTGTTTAAATGTAATATTCCTCAATGTCTCCACGGAACTGACAGGCGGAAGACGTCAAAGTACCGCGAGAACGAGTCAAAATTAGACTTCTCCATAAGGTTTCTTGAATCGCTCTCGCGGTACTTTGACGTCATCCACCTGACGCCTCTGCTTGTACCACGTGACCTCTGCAACTTCACGCGCAAACACTTCCAGAATGTTATTATTGTTACTTGACGCACTTTTTATGTTCCATAATATTTAGAAGAAGCATTAAAATGTAACTTCATGTTGTAAGTATGTTTTTACAGCTGCCAACAAGTGGGATTAATTTTATGTCGCAAAGCGTCTTCGGAGATACATCGAATGAATGACCAGATGCACACTGGGATTTGTAGTTCTTCTTCCTCTGATAGTTTTTAGGTTTGTCTGTGAGGGTTTATGGGATTTTTGGAAACATCAACGCATAATGTCGTCTCTTTAAACTCGCTAAATTGTTCATATAAGAGATGAGGGCAAAGTGAAGCTTCGTTTTCCAGACTGATCTGGAACTTTCTATCCGCGGCTCAACCCCGCCCTCACTCCACCCATAATCCTCCGCGGCACGCCGGGGTCCTTTCTTCTCTACTGTTCAACATGTTCATGCCGGAGGGTCCGTTAAGCGTGTTCGGCCAAAGAACGAGCGGCGAGTCCGTTCGGAGTCAAAATGGTAAGTCCGGTTGTGTTTATATTCGCGCGTTAAATTAAAGCGACGGGCGCGGAAAACCGCTCTGGTGTGACGATATTATAACGGAAGAGGTGCTGCGCGTGAGGCCGGCATCTCGTAAAGCACGTGCAGCTTAGCGCTATCGGAAAGCGTTTATTCACAATATAAACATTACACAACATTGTAGGTTATACATAATTACTTGGGTATGAATATACAAAAACAATGAATGTAACGTAAAGTAATATGCATGCTAATGCAGGGCACATCAAGCGCTCGTGCCCTGATATGATTCATCTACATTTGCAGTCATGGCCGCTGCATCCATCGCAAACATTGTGAAGAGCTCACTCGGACCTGTCGGACTCGACAAGATGTTAGTGGATGACATCGGTGTAAGTGCCTATGTGACGATTTGTCACAGCTTTGATGCTTAGCTCATATATATTTTTATTTAAATCAAAATGGCGTAGACATTACTAAGCTTTTTTCTACTGTGTGTGTATGAATTTCAGGATGTGACCATAACCAATGATGGTGCCACCATCCTGAAGCTCTTGGAGGTGGAGCACCCAGCAGCAAAGGTCCTTTGTGAACTTGCAGAACTGCAGGATAAGGAGGTTGGAGATGGCACAACATCAGTGGTAAGATGTTTGCTCATCCACTGCATAATGTGAAGTGATACTCTGTGCTATTGGATATCAGCGAGAGTACAAATGTTACTGAAGCTTTGTGATGACTTGACATGTTTGCTTGAGGAACAATGGTTGTCTTGTTGCTTTGTCTAAATTACACTGTAATATCTCATTTTTAAATTAAATAATGTATGGGGTGGTACTGGTTGAAGTGACTGGCTTTGTCATGTGCCTTTTAGTAATAATAACTTATTCCTGAGTAATGTTACTTGCAAGTTCACCCTGAAATATGGGGCGGTGATTTAACTATATCTGTTTTTTGGAAGCCATATGCCCATCAAATGTTCACTCAGTCATTGCATTAGGTCCGAATTAAGATAAGGCGATAATGGAAGGCAAACACCGTGAAGCGTGGCCTTGACGCGATCGCCAATCACACAGTGGCCACAACACAAAAAAACAGATTTTGTTTTGACAGCTAATTGGTTATAGGACAGAGTGATTATCCACCGCAATGATTAATCTTTCTTACATTTTTATGCTACTCTGTTCTCTGCTCTTGCATAAATGTAATTGGCTAGCATCTGCACCAGGTTATTCGCATCAGCGGATCTGATTGGCTAAAGCCTGTTGAAAGTTCAGATTTTCAACTTCTGCCGCGGGCAACACCAGTGAAGCGACGCAGACGGATCCACAATTCAGTTCGGCAACGCGTTACATCTCCCATTTAAATAAATGAGAAGCGTTAATGCTGACGCCCCATGTGTATAGTACCTTGTATGTGTGACTATGCTAACTTCCACTTAGTGCAAGATTAGCCAGTATTAACTCTGCTCACTGACATGTATGTGTAGGTGATCATTGCTGCTGAACTTCTAAAGAGCGCAGATGAACTGGTGAAACAGAAGATCCACCCCACCTCCGTCATCAGCGGTTACAGACTGGCCTGCAAGTAGGAATCACTTTCCATGCTAACATGTAGTACTGTAGGTCTAATGCTGTTTATCAAGCCGTTTGAAAGAATCTGACTGTTTTTGATTCACAGGGAAGCAGTGAGGTACATCAATGAAAATCTGACCATCAGCACAGATGACCTGGGCAGAGAGTGTCTTATTAATGCTGCTAAGACTTCCATGTCTTCCAAGATCATCGGAGTGTATCCTTTATTCCATTGTGTTGTCAACATTGCTTTCAAAGAATCAAGTTTTTGGTCAGATTTGTCCTCCGTTGGATATTATAATAATAGTTTTGAATCACTGTTGTTGTCTTCTATCAGGGTTTATTTTCAATCTGAGAACAGTGTGAACTGTGCTTATTTTTTTCCGAGCGTATGAGCGAATTGAAAATGCGCCCAATGGAAACACGGCAATTTCGTGTAAACTCTCGTATATTGGCACTTGACGTGCATTAAATCACGTGGTCGTTCTATAAATATGGCGTAGTATGTTTGGTTGGGGAGAAGACATAAAAGTAGAAATGGGGAAATGAAGCCTCGAATGAAGCACTGATACTTCCCCTACTGTTTTGAACCATGATTCAGAGCCTCAAAGAGGGTGTCAAAAACAGTGCCATCTTTTGGTTAATAAAACGTATAGCTCCGTCAATGAATCAAAAAGCTAATTAATGTTGATATTATGTGTACGAATAAAGCTTCGACAACGTGTGTGAATGGTCAATATAATAAATGTAGGCTATTTACACTCATTCAAGTGTGGCAATAAATTCCAGTATGAGTTAATATTAAAATGATTCAATACTGTACTTTATTGAATAATTTCTACACGCACAAGTACATGTACATACACTATTATCTATACAATGTTATGTGGGATAAAATGTGAATAATGCAAATAACTGATAAAAATATTTATAATATATCTGAGATGCGAAACGTGCACGTTACTGAGCAGAAATTGACGCTTAATTTGTCATTGGTCGCGTGATTTCACCGTTAACACAAGCTTCGAGTTGAGGCTTCATCTGGCACACCCACTTTCATATAACATCACTACATAAGAGGTGTTTTTACTTCGTTTGGTGTCACAAGAACCGTCAAACGCATGGCATCAGAATACAGCAAGATGTCATCTCTGTATGCTTTAAAATCACTCTTGCAGCGTTTTGAGGTCACACACATGCCAGTTTGAACTTGCAGTCGAACATACACGTCTCCATGATTTTTGCCATGACCTATTGCGAGACAATAAAATAACATTTTAGTCACACAACATCGGTTAACGGAAACATGCATGGGGTAAATGTCACTCTAAAGCTGTATGACTGTCCTTTTTTATGAAATATGTCACATACAAAAAATTAGTAACAAGTTTCTCCAAATCCTCGATTCGGTTACATTTTTGATTCTAAGGTCACGATTCGATTCTCGATTTTTAATTCTTTTTTTTTTTTTTAAAGACAAAAGATCACTAGGTAGTTATCCTGTTTATGAAATGCATTTCAAGGAGTTGTAGCAATACATCCCTCGTGTTTAAAATATAAATCGCGTTCTGCTGGGCTGATGTTTTTAAAGGCACCTCTTAGAGGTTTATTTTCCCCTGCTTGGCAAGCCGACCAGACGTGACATGGGGGCGTGGCAGCATCGACGATCCCATTTTTTTATTCGAAGTTCAAGGTTGTGACTTAATTTCGATCGATTTCAATTTGAAATCGAAATCGTGACACCCTTAGTAATAAGTGAAGGCATTTATAAAGCCTTATTAGGTTTAAATGAGATTAGGCTTAATCAGTAAAGATGATGATGGTCCTTAACATTCTGGCAGCGATGCAGATTTCTTTGCTAACATCGTGGTGGATGCAGCCCTGGCTGTGAAGTTTGTTGATGGTAAAGGTGTCGCTCGCTATCCCATCAACTCTGTGAATGTACTGAAGGCCCACGGGCGCAGTCAGAAAGAGAGTTTCCTTGTCAATGGATATGCTCTTAACTGCACCGTCGGATCACAAGGTATGTCTCTCTTGTTTACTTAATTTTTCACCATTTATGTGTTAAACTGGTTAACACTGACACATCCTGTACGTTCAGGCATGGTGAAGCGTGTGTCCAACGCTAAGATAGCCTGTCTGGACTTCAGCCTGCAGAAGACCAAGATGAAGCTGGGCGTTCAGGTTGTCATCAATGATCCAGACAAGCTTGATCAAATCAGACAGAGGTGAGATCAGACTCGAACGTAAAAGAAGTGGAAATGTCCCATTTTCATTGCTGCCACACTATCAGTGGTGTGTGTAGTTATACGCGTGGGATAAAGTAACCTCAGCCCAAAGTCTTTGTTTGACACGATGCTCATGTGCATCTTGTTTTATCTTTGGGCGGTACATTATGTCTTCATGCCAGCTGGCATGAACAAGCTCTTGTTACACAAGAATTTAGAAATGTATTGATAGATTAATTTTGTGGAAACTCCAGAGTTCAGCCCAGACCCCTGGTTTGTTTAATTGTTTATACATTACGTTCATGTCTTTTTGTGTTTGTTTTGTAGGGAATCAGACATTACTAAGGAACGCATTCAGAAGATCCTGGCATCAGGGGCAAATGTAATCCTAACTACAGGAGGCATTGATGATATGTGTCTGAAGTATTTTGTGGATGTAGGAGCTATGGCAGTGAGGAGAGTGCTGAAAAGGGACCTCAAACGCATCGCCAAATCAACTGGAGGTCGGTGGCTTGCTTTGTTTTGTCTACATTTAAAAAAGAAAAAATTTATAATTTTATTAAAATTTAGTAAAATGAAACATCTGTTATTTAGCTAAATACATGGTGTTAAAAAAGTGTTTTCTTACCCTTAAGGGTAGACTTTGAGCAAGCGAATATTTTTCGGACGTTACTGCCAATATGGGCAGAAAGCGATTCATAAGTATACGTTTTTTGGCTTCGTCCATCTTTGCTTTTCAGTAGAGAGTAAGGTCATGTACCGGTTTCTACCTGTCACATATCTCTACACAATATGATTTTGCAGGTTAGAGTTCACCAGACTTGAAATTTGGTACGCAGCGAATATCTTCACACAAGCTTACATTTTCGGGTTGACGCATTTGCATGCGTATGAATGGAAGTCAATGATCAGATAGCGTGTTTCCCTTTCGCAAATCGCGCGAAAGAAGAGGTGAATGGTGTGGCGAGTGAGTGCTGCAGGTCATATTACGTGTAGAAAGGGCAAGTGGGAGAGAAAAGGAAGTCTGCCCGGAGTTGGAGGATGCGCCAGCGTCGTATAAGTTTGGTGTGTGGAATTTTTTTTATTTCATGTTACCTATGATGACAGCGGAAATAAAATAATAGATAGAAGTGCAGTCTATAGGTTGAATGTGTTCAAACAGCCACAGGAGACCTCTTTCTCTCTGCTCATTTATCTAATCTGAGGTACTGAACGTCTTTTCAGACTTCTGTCGCGAAAACACGGTGAACCTTCGCTATTTTTAGCCTGTCATTGATAAAACTAAAGGGGCTGATTTCCGCGTAGTTTCATTTTGCTAGCGTGTGAAAGTTGCGTGATCTTATTTCATAAATTGCCTCTCAAAGTAATCAGAACAAAAGTGGACAAAAGCGACGGATCTAAATATTACAGGTGTAAACGTTATGTTTCTCTCTCGTCCACATATACTCTCTGCAGTATTTAAGCAGCCTCTAGAGAGAAATCTAAGAGCTACACTGAAGTTGGCAGTTTGATAAATTCAAGTTATCTTTGTGTGCTAAAAAGGCACATAAGTTCATGTAGATGGAAATACACATTTCTCTTTTTTTGACAAATAAATGAAAAGCATGTTGAAATCATCAATGTCTTCCCTCTTGCTGTATCAAAATCTCACCTGGCTTTCCTCAGAGATGGTCCCAATAATGTGTTTAAAGTCAAATTCAGTTTGTGCATGATTACATGATATAACTTTAATACTGTATCCTAAATTATGGATAATTAATACATTAATAAGATGATACATTTCTGGAGTGTTAAAAATTAAAAGAAAAAATAACAAGAACCGTACAGAACTGAGAACCGTGGCCATTAAACTGTGATACGAACCAAACCGAGGGTTTTGTGAACCGTGCCACCCCCCTACTCATTTGACTTAAGTCTACAAAAAGAAAATAAGTTCAAGAAACTTGCAATTTTGTGTTTCAAAACAACATGGTGATAGAAAAGTAAATGTTATGGATTGAAGCTTTAAAGCGATAGTTCACCCAAAAAGGAAAATTCTGTCATACTCGCCCTTAAGTTTTTAAAACCAGTATGATTCTCTTTATTCTGTTAAACATAAAGGTGAGTAAATAATAGGGGTGTAAATCGAACGTCATTACGAATCATTACGATTCAATGCAAAATCAATTTTCTCCACCAGCGATGTGTGAGTTTTGCTGATACATCGAACGCTTTTTCGATGCGGTTACGATTTGATCCGATTCAATTAATTTATCAATATTTGTATATTACGTGCCTAGTTAAGCAGTTATATTTACTTACAAATGCAACCAAAATATTTGACGTGAACATTCAATTAAACTCTTTGAAAATGGCACATCTCTGTCCCAATTGAAACATTTACAAGAAGAAGCTATGAACAAAATATTTTTTTATAAAGAAAAATAATAATGAAGGGTAAAATGTCACATAAAATCAAGCTTATGGTGGCAACATCACTGAGGTAGTTTTAAAATAAATTTAATTAAGTTGGAAAAATAAATGAATCTAAAAAATAAACTTAAAGCATTTGATATGTCACACAACATCAGATCTAACAGTCAGATGAAAATAAACAAAAATCCACACTTTGGCCTTGAATTTATTTAGGCACAAAAGTAATTTAGTATCTAGGTTTTAAAATACAATGTTGCATTTGTCACCCTACAGCCACTGTTTGCTCGTCTCTGTCTAACCTGGAGGGTGAGGAGACATTTGAGGCGTCTATGCTGGGTCAGGCAGAGGAGGTGGTACAGGAGAGAGTGTGTGATGATGAACTTATCCTCATCAAAAAGTAAGATCATCATTCTTATATTAACAAAACTTGATGAAGCAAATGTGAGCTGGTGCCAAATTTGTTGCCCTTCATGCCGAAATGGTGTGGGTGTTTTTTTTTATTGTTAAGGTGTTGTTAGTGGATTGCTATGCAGTGCCATCTTGGTGTACAAATGTCACACAGATGCAGTAGGAAAAACTGTTAATCTCCGAAGCATGCAAAACATTTAAACATCTCACTTGTTTAACTAAATTTTTTGCTTCATCCGATTGTGTTTTTCAGCACAAAGGCACGCACATCTGCCTCTATCGTCTTGCGTGGGGCGAATGATTTCATGTGTGACGAGATGGAGCGCTCGCTGCATGATGCTCTGTGTGTGGTGAAGAGGGTGCTGGAGTCCAAGTCAGTGGTACCAGGAGGTGGCGCTGTGGAGGCTGCTCTGTCTATTTATCTGGAGAACTATGCTACCAGCATGGTAAGGACTTGGTTTATTTATGTATTTTTGTGTCAAACATCAGTACATAAATATGCAAACAAGTGAATTTGTCTACTACATTCTGTGGTTGTTGGTATGTAGGTTAGCTAGGTGTTGTTGGTAACACATCCAAGGATTTTATTTTTCTATTCATAAACAGATTGCTCAGATTAAGTACAAACTTTCAATAGCTTATGAACAGTAAAGCCATTCGCTCATAATCGTATGACAATAGCCAGTGGTACCCCCCCAAGTACATATATAACTGTCAGTGCCCCCCAACCCTCTACTACATCTATTTTTAAATTTGATTTTGCTGTTATGTTGACAAGCACGTTCAGATGGAGAAAGCAAAACTGAAATTATTATTTTACACAAGAATCTTTTTAACTTATCTTGGCATTGTAAGCATATTTGTTTTAAAAACCTTTTTAAAATATATTTTAATAAAATTATTAGTGTAAGATTTTATGCATATTATGAATATTGGACACACTCAGCTTTATTATGAGGGTACTTGCATCCAAATTGGCTGAAGGATTTAGGAATTACAGCTGTTTAATATGTAGCTCCCCCTTTTAAAGGGGTCAAAAGTAATGGGACAGTTGACTTAAAAGCTGTTTTATGGACAGGTATTGTCTATTTGTTAAATCATTTCCTCATGAATGACAGATGTTAAAGGTCTGGAGTTGATTTTAAGTGTGGCAATTGCATTTGAATGCTGTGGCTGTGAACCCAAATAATTCGGTTCAGGGACATCTCCATGTAAGTGATACAGATCATATTTAGGTTTCAAAAACACAACAAATCCATCAAAGAAATAGCAGGAACATTAAGAGTGACCAGATCAACAATTTGGTACATCCTGACCAAACAAAATCTTGTACGTCTATATAGGATAACAGTGGTGGATGATCGCATTATCCTCTCAATGATAAAGAAAAAACACTTTACAATGTCCAGACAAATGAAGAACACTCTACAGGAGATAAAGATGTCATTGTCAATCAAAACAAAGAGAAGATATTACAGGGAGAAATACAGAGGGTTTACCACAAGAAACAATAGCCACAAGAAGAGGAGATTAGACTCCAAAAAAGTCAGACAAGCTCTCAAAAAGCTTTATTTGGAGAGATTAAACTAATATCAACCTGTATAAGACTAATGAGAATAAAAATGATGGACAAGGCCAAGAACATCTTAGGATATCAGTAAACAACATCTTCAGTAAATAGTGTTCAGGCAGTGGGATTGCATTTCCATGCATGGTTTCCTAAGGCACAAAAATGTTACTTGAAAGTCAAAGCCTTTATTTAAACAGTTTGCCTAATCTTTGTGGCTGAAGTTGTACCATAAAGTTGTAAACACTCCCTAATAAACTATCTATTCCCCTTCAAATCAAAACAAAAATGAATGCTATACCATGCAGTACCATATATAAAAAAAATCATCTTTGTTAGAGCCTTTATCTCGCCCGAAATTTTGTTGTTATAGTTTATGAAATGGCTGTTGACAGCGCTGTTTATCTATGCATTTACTCACGCATTAACTGTATCAAACTGTGACCGCTTGCGGAGGTAATAAATAATGAATTAATATCCAGACATTTATTTGGATATTTTAGTAAAATAATGTTTATCTGGTAAATGTTAATATAACTTAGGGTAAATCTTGTTAAAAGTTAGCTACTGGCTGTGCATCAGCCTTCAACCCCGGTAACTTAAGTGAACAGCAATATGAACGTGATTTTACGAGGCTAATGATAAGCATAAATAACAGAAAAACGAAGTTAATTTAGTGTTTTTAATTCCACAAAGCATTAATTTATGGCTGTTTTATTCATGCAAAGCTACGTCGTTTTTGGGACCGAATTTGATGGATCAGCATGACTCTGTGAGTTCGTCTCTATTCTTAGACAAGCTGCATACATTGCTTTTTAATAAATCAACTTATTTAACATAACATACATTAATGCACAGATGAGATGTGTTATAAATGCCTCATATGCAAAATAAGTACTCAAAGATCTTTTAATGAATTTGCGTCACTCCGCCGTCATATTTGCTGTGCACGCTGCTGCTGCTGCTGTTAGCTCCTCTCCTCAGATGCGTCCAGCGCGAATTCTCAATTCTCTCGTTTATCAGTCAATCCGATATTACAAAACCGATATCCGATAATCGGCAAATGCTCAAATATCGGAAAACAGATATATCGGTCAATCTCTAATATTGGTGCATTAACCTACAGAGCCAGATGAAGTTACTCCCATTAAAATTGCTGCCATGCTGGTTTGATAGCGTGTGCAGTTATACGCGTGGGAGACAATAAAAGTCCTGAGTGGAGAAAGGGGCAGATAAATGTCTGCATCCATTCTGCTTTAGACGAACATCTCATCCTAATAGATTTATATTCTTTCCTTAGCTCAATTATACTCATAACTTTGTAGATTATTCTCATTGTTAGCTCTCTAGGCAAAATGTTTAATGCTCTCTCATTTGTAAGTCGCTTTGGAAGAAGTGTCTGCTAAATGAGTAAATGTAAATAAAGTCAGCAGGTTTAGCTTAATGTGTCAATTTCTTACCTTAGGTGGTGGAAATCACTGAGACTGACTAGGGAAACGGGGTATTTATATATTTTAAATCCATAAATGCAGAATGGTTTCTGTCATTTGAGCATTTGGAGACACTTACACACTTATACTGGAACTCGGTCCCCTCTCGAGTCTACTCAAGTCTCTACCATTTCTAGTCCTGTTTATGTTGTGAAATTGTGTGCACATAAGTAACTCTGTTTCTCCTTTATGTTTGCTGCAGGGCTCTCGTGAGCAGCTGGCTATTGCTGAATTTGCTCGCGCTCTGCTCGTCATTCCTAAAACTTTGGCAGTCAACGCTGCACAAGACTCCACCGACCTGGTTGCCAAACTCCGAGCTTTCCACAATGAGGCTCAGGTCAACCCTGAACGCAAGAACCTCAAATGGTGAGTGTGTCATCACAGTTTATAAATCACGAGACAGACAACAAACCCACAATGATTTCAATCATGAATTAAAATTGTGTGCTGGTTTACTTGAAATCTCAGATTTTGAAAAGGTGGTGTTTTGTAGTTGTATGGTGGGATCGGTTCAGACAATGATCTGGAACCTATGTTGCTCATTTTGGAGTAAAGTGAAAACTGTTTGTGTTAAAAATAGATGTTTTATTTTAACCTGTTTATTTTTGTGTGTCTGCACTTAGGATCGGGTTAGACCTGGTCAATGGAAAGCCAAGAGACAACAAACAGGCCGGTGTGTATGAACCCACGATGGTTAAAACAAAGAGTCTGAAGTTCGCCACAGAGGCAGCTATCACCATCCTTCGAATCGATGACCTTATCAAGCTCTTCCCCGAGCAAAAAGAGGGCGGGTCCTCATACCAAGATGCTATCCAATCAGGCTCTCTGGAAGGCTAAAAGCCATCTGCATTTAATCTGGTGTCATCCTACTCAGCTTTGTATTTATATTTAAATATAATCGATGAGCTGTTAGTGTCGACCATGCACTTTGTTTGCGTTACTTATTTTTTTCTAATATGGTTCATGTTACTTTTTGTCATGTAATGTAACATGTTTCTGTTTTCCCATTTCAACCACAATAAACCAGAATGATGGTGGGCAACCACTGATCGGTGTAACTCACTTTTATTGTTTGCTTCACTGTGCATCACAAGTCTTTGTATTTATTTGTTTCTGTGGTTGTTACCACAGTAAAATGAATATTCTTTCTGATGATAAACTTAGTTTTAGCAATACAGCACATTTAAACAAAAAGTGCAGATGTTGTAGTGCATTAATTAACTTTTTATCATTTTAATGTAATTGATTTTGACAGACAAATTTTAACTGTGTAAGTAAATGCAAAACAATAAAACTTTTACTGTGTAAATCAGTAAACAAATTTAAAAGCAATTTAATAGGAACAGACATTTCAATACAATTTAGTCCTCTTCCCAAAAACCTTTAAAGAAATTTTATATAATAGATAAAACAAAAATGTATTAAGTATTGACATTTATTGAGGATTTACACGTTAATTTGTTGTTTTTATTCTGTAAAAGCACAAAATTAGATCATAGACAGAATGTCTGAGCTGATAATTTATACAATGAAAATAAGTGTGATTTATTCTGTCAAGCTTATAGTACTACAAAATACAAAGTAGTGGTGGAGAGGAGCATTCATTTTCTTGTGTCCTAGTTTCTCCCTTCTATGAATGAAAAAAAGAAGCAGGGACAGAGAAATTATTCTTTTATTGGAAATTAGCTTAAGTCACTTAAAAGGGAGGTCTTAACGCACCTGGGAATTCATGAGTTTGTTCATTAAGCTTCCGTGTATGTATGGGTGCAGTTGTGATTAGAGAGTTGGACTAACCCGAAGGTTGCCGGTTTGAATCTCACGGCCGGTGTTGTGACTGATGTGCATGGCACCTTTATCCCAAAAACACCAGGCGGACTGCAGTGATAGCTGCCCACTGCTCCGTGTGTGTTTTCACCAGTACCCACTGGGATGGGTTTAATGCACTTTCATTGTATGTTCATAAGAGAATCAAAGTCACACTGCTTCTCACATGAACCCAGGCGAATCATAACAAAAACAAGCAATTTTTATTAATATCTCTATATGTGTTTTCAGCTGAAAATTGCCAGGAATGGAATGGGTGAAACTTAAACTGACTTGCAAGATGTGAAACACATTTATGCTTCAAGTGTTTTGATTAAAAAGACAATAATGCATTTGGCAAATACTTTGGAACAAATTGCAACCTAATTATACTTTTTATAAGTATGTGTGTCAAAATTCTGAATCCTAAACTGTCAAATTGTGTAGGATATGTTGTAGTGCTTTTAAAAAGTTGGCATTGTAAGTCACCATCCATTTTTCCTATATGGAAAACAGAAGCGTAGAGTTGGAATGACATAGAAGTGAGAAAATAGTAACAATATTTTTATTATTAGGGGTTGTGCACACCAAAGCAGCTGAAAACACCAGGCGGACGGCGACTGTATAGGCGCTTGCCAACTTTTTTCAGCTAAGCGCTTGGTTGCTTGGATACTTCTGGGGTGCGTTTCCCGAAAACATTGTTAGCCAACTACTGTCGTAAGTTTCTTCGTTACTGACAAAGTTCAACAATTTGGTGTTTCCCGAAACCATAGTTCAAACGAACATTCGCAAGCTGCATCGCAAACTTGTGTGGTTTGAATGACAGCTCTTCTTCTGTCGTTAGAAGCATCGTTCCTTGTTATTATAATATGTAGACTTACGTTGATCATGCTTTTAAACAAAATAAGCAAAAAATGTAGTACATTCTATATCCATCATTCTAAATATATTCAAATTTTATTTTACGTCTTTAAGTTTGTAAACAGAATTAAAGCGCTGCATTTGAAAACTGCGCATGTGCACAGTCATACGAGCTTTAAGACCCTGGGGAATCCCTGGGAGGAGTGACGTAAGAGGGAACTTGCGCATTAATTGATTATCTTAAAAATATACAACAGATAACTAAATCAGTCTTCCGATGCAATACATGTTATTTACAGCAATAATCTGAAATTAAATTGATTTGCACTGATTAATTAGTACTTCACCTCCCACGTGACATCATCAACTATGTTGTTAAACCAACATGGTTCAAATGACGAATGTGTGACAAAGTTACTATGCTTTCGGGAAACAGTCGTGACAAGGTAGTTCGTTTCTCCAACTATGCATCGTACTATGTTGGTTCAGCAGCAAGTTACGTCGTTGTTCGGGAAACGCACCCCTGCTTTGTTTATCAGTCATTGAACGATGCGCTGGTTGGTTGTTGTGATATTTGTCCCACCCCTCCTCCACTGAGATTGGATGGTTGAGTGAGAAGTGACATTTTTCAACTCGGCGCTGAGTGCAAAAAAACTATTGAGCGTTGGTGCTCAGCGCGGACAAAACCTGCCAGCTGCTGACGTTTTTGAAAATTGTGGCGCTTCCATTGGAAACAATTGAAAACATACATTATTGGGTTTTGAACGTACACATGGCCTGAATGTGATGTGAACAACAATCTTAAATTTAAGACCAACAATCTTGAAATGTAACCATTTGAAACAAATAAATACTACTGCATCGAACTTCATCTCGCAGCGGACATTTCTATGACCGATGCATTGTTTGTGCAGTATCATAATCAGTCAGGTCACATTCACTTGACCCCAAGCATCAAGTTTCTGAGGACTTGATGACATGAAGTTAAATGTTACAAATTTGGTGTTCACTAGGCAGGATTTACATCAATTTACACTGACTGCCATCTCCATGTATCCAGTGGCATATCTGGGCATATTTTGGAGGTGTAATCCTAACTGCCACATTATAGTCCTTCTGTGTTCCATTGACATCCACCCACTGGTGTCCAGAAAACACACCGATAACTTTTCTCTTCCACTTCCCTTTTTCTCCCTGTTTCCTGTTTGGCTCTTGTAACCTTACATAAACACCTGCTCCACTAGATCCCTTTTTAGCATCACAGTACTGGTACAGTAGGTCGTTGGATTCCTCTAAGACTGAACAGAAACGGTAGACCACCTTCCCTGATTGATCATTATCAAAACCAGAGAAGTGGATTCTTCCAGCGGGGATGTATTTTACTGCAGGAACGATGCCTAATTCCATGTACCTCGTCTTATGGGGTCTTTTCAGCTCCAGTAGGGCGTAATCGTAGTCGACTGCGACTTCATTACCAACTTTGTTTATCCAGCCGGCTGGCACTTGTGTTACTTTGACACGAGTCCACCGCAGTGATGGTTGCCTAGAGTCTGTCTCTGTAAATTTGGACCGATCGGTGTCACGTCTAATACGGTTCTTTCTCCTGAGTCCCTTGCCTTTTTTAATTAGATGTTCTTCAATGGCTACATCTTCTGTATTTCCCACTCCACCTTCTTTCATCTTTTCTCCTCTCCTCTTTCCTCCTCGTTGACGTCCTCTCCTGCGTTTGGAGCGAAGCTTCATGATGCCCACTCGAAGACTCCTGTTTCCTTTCAGGTAGTCTTGTCCATCGTGAACACAGTGAGCAGCGGTCAGAACGTGTTTTGGTGACACCAGGATACCCGAGCAACCAGTGGAGAGCTTCACAGAGGCAGAAAATGGGTAATTGGTGGAAAAATGTTTATCTGTGATCACAAAGCGCCCATCCATGCCATATACCTGTCGTTTTCTACGTTTGGAGTGTCCTTGTTTGCAGAAAACAAAAGCAGACGTGTTTTTAACATCAGTGACCCCATCCAGTTTGATTTTGGTGAAGGTGCGCGTTCCATTCTCGTACATTGTTTCATATGAGAGTAGTCTTTGCAGCTCAGTGGGCTTCAGCTCTGGCAGATTTTTTTGGCACTCAACCCCACACATTGATGGCTTGCCGAAATCATCAGCAATGAATTCTGGGCTTTGAAGTCTCACCGTGCTTTGGTCCTGGATCACTGGGATCTTTATCTGCATCAATTCACAGTCTTCTCCATACTTTGTGCTAGAATCACCGATGTAGACCAGTGATAAAATCACAGACAATGTATTTACACTAAACAGGAAATGCAGAGGATGTGCCATTTTGCTTCTTTACCTGAGGATAAGGAAAAAGAAAAGTTCTGGATTATCAGGCTCCCAACAGAGTCCTGCTCCTTTTTCAGGATAGATGCCATATTTTTTTAATGAGGTGATGGGGTATAGATGTAAAGTCCTGTAATATACTGGATATATTACTACTCCACTATTTACTGACTTAAAGGGATAGTTAAACCCCAGAACAAAAACTTTGTTTTACAAATCTGTGTTAGGGGTCTGAAGAACAAAAAGAAAGACATTGGGTGTTTAAATGACACAAATCCATAAATCATGATGAACTATTACCTGAATTCTTACTTAAACATGAACTAATGCTGAGTTAAGCCAAGTACTAATCATAAACTACGAAGAGACATTACTAAGGACTCAATACATGAATTCATTCTTAATTAATACATTAACAACTTAAAACATAAAATGTCGTACTTAATGATGACTCTTCATTAGTTTTTAATTAACTCTGCATTAGTTCATGCAAAAGTATAAATACATTTGTCATTATGATTCATGGACCCTTATTATAAAGTGTAACCAAAACAGCTTTATTTGTCATATATCTCATTTAAAACAGAAAACACATAACTAGACTAATATTTTTCTGATGTCTGATTCTATCATCAGGGGTTTAGGAAAATATAAAACAGATAATTCAATATATTGGTAATGAAAGCTGAGTATTGCTGGTATTATTGTTATGTATAAAGATTACCAATATATTACAATACCAATATAGTCTTTATTTATTATAATTGATCAATACATTGTGGACATGTATGGTCAATTATAATATAAGACTATATAATGAATATTACTGTGAAGAAATAAGAATAATTTGTTATTATTTCTGTATTTAAGCTATAAATAAATTCAATTAAATAATAATTTGATAATTATTATATTATGTAATATTATAATATATATTATATTATAATTTGAAATTAACTGTGATTTACTTTAGCAATGCATGCGTACAGTGAGATGCCAAGAAAATTATTCATATTTAATTAATGAGCAATGCTGTGGGTAAATAACACTTTCAAATCTAAGTTTAACAATGTAAAAAAATATAACTCGTTACTAGAAATATAAAAATGATTGGTGTTGTAGCTGTATTAAATATTTAAGTAAATAATCCCATGCTAAACAAATCGTCACTGTCTTCGCAACTTTAACTGGCAACTTTATCTCGATGTATGTTAATAATTTTCCCCACGTTTAGCTCTTTAATAACATATAGCCTAATAAAATACTGTGCACAATCTTACCTTAAGTGCATGAATCTGACGAAAGACGAAACAAATATTGGCACAGACAGACGCTTCTCACTACTGTAGTCATAACATTTCTTCAGGAGATCTGTGAATGTGTTCAGCAGCTGCGCGCGAGCACTTTTGTCAGTGATGATGATGCGCGTGTCTGTAGAAGGGCGGGAACTACCCAGGATTAAAACGAGCCGGTTTTTGCATTATTCATTGAGTTAAAGCTTTTTAACTCAAGTTACTTTTACTCCTGTTTTATTCTTTTTAACATTTTAAACTGTTTTTATTAAAATCAAATTTATTTTCTTTAATTGTTATTCTAAATTCTCATGTATCTTTGTTTTTATTGTGATTTTATTGTGTATCTATTATTTTTACATTTTCTTTTTTCTCTTTTATATATTGTTTCCTCATTTCTATGTAAAGCACTTTGAATGACCTCTGTGTATGAAATGTGCTATACAAATAAACTTGCCTTGCCTTGCCTAAAGCGGGTCATTTCTGACACTAGCTATGCCTCTATATTACATCTGGTTATACTGTTAAATTATACATAATTTTATGGTGATCTTTTCTTTTCACACAGTGTCGTCATTATTTGTTATTACAGTGTGTCCCACCTTGCTCATTTTTTACACATTTACAGATTTTTTGTAAATGTTAGATGTTACCGTCAAACTGTTTTAAATAATAACAAACATATGGTGTAAACCTAAGATTTTATTTCTCAATTTAGCTGATTTATCTGCCCCCAAAGTCTAAACAACAGACTTGCATTAAATACTGTTTTACATTTATATTGCCATTGCACCATAAAAATTGAAAGACTGAAGCTGCAGCTTATCTACCAAGTCATGTTAACCCTTATCCCTTATGAAAATTAACCATGAATTTTGTGTAGTAATTGTTGTGTATTGATTACTATTAGCAAAAACGTGGTTTTACTAACCATGGTTTTCCTGCTAAAAAAAAGCATCAAACCAGCATGGACCAGCATGGGAATTATGCTGGTTTGATGCTGGTTTAGCTGGTGGTCACCAGCATAACAGCACCAAAACACAACATATGCTGGTCTTGCTGGTATGACCAGCATGGGATGCTAGTGCCAATGCTGGTTTGGTGCTGGTTTAGCTGGTGCTAATGCTGGTGCTGGTTTAGCTGGTTCACTAGCAAACCAGCACCAAAACACAACATATGCTGGTCTTGCTGGTATGCTGGTTTTTTCAGCAGGGTTGACTATGGTTTTTAAAAACCATTGTTTTCAAAACCATGGTTATTTTGTGGTTATCATGGTTTTACTACAGTAACCATGGTTTTTAACTGTACTAAAACCATGGTTAATTTTTGTAAGGGATAGGGATCCTTCAATGACATATTTTCTTCAATCTTTGAGCATTAATATTGCACTCAATTGACTTATTACGTTTTATTGTTTATTTTGACAATATACCAAGAAAGCAAAGTGTAATTTGTAACTCTTAGCATGTGTTACTGTTGGCGCATTGTAAGATAAACATACATTTTAAGCTGTAAGGGAAGCCAAATACTCTTGAAGTGGGATGAAACTTTGTTTGGGTTAGTGTGCAGTTCACTAACACAGTTTCTGCTTTTGGTCTTAATACTTTGCAAATGCGTAAATATGTAATCTGGGCCAACATGTGTTGCACGTTTATTCACGAAAATATTTGAAAGATATTTTACCTGCACCACTTATTTCAGCGAAGTTACTAATTTTATTTCTTGTTGACGTGTCTACCACTGTTTGTCTTTTCTGTCTGTTTCGAATCAGATCTGTCTGTGGTCTGTAAGGTATGAAGATGCAGACAGGGTAATGCAGAGGTGTGCAGTTACTGTACTGACCACTAAATTCAGTCTTTTGAGAGCCAATGCCTAATCACTACCTGTTTCACTGTGTGGACTGTTGATGATAGAGATCACAGAGCATCTACTTGGCGCTTCTGTCCTTTTTGCTTGCGAATGAACCCAATGCTACAGTGCCAAGAATTTAAATAGTCCAAGGTTGCTTCACAGTAAATGTCAACAATGTACGATGCACTGCGTTTTGTGCAGGGTGGCTTTCCTCAAATCTACATTTAGAATAACAACAAGCACATTGACAATTACAAACACTGTCAAATAAACCAGTTTTAGCTGGTGATCTGAGAAAACAGATATTATTACTACACTCTATAAAATGTTGGGTTGTTTTAACCCATGGTTGTGTTAAATATGTACAAACCCAACTCCAGGCTTATACCTGGGTTGTTGTTACCCAACCGTGGGTTGATTCTTGTTAATGTTATGTGTATTATTGCCTGTCATCTTGTTCACCGTTCCATTAAAGTTATGTGTTATCTGTCATCCTAATCGTTTATCTGTACACATCTCGTGACACTAGCATTTGGGTTTAAACAACCCAGCTTTAATGGTTGGATTTATGCATATTTGACCCAACCATATGGTGTTTTAAAGGAAAACACCACGTTTTTCAATATTTTACTATGTTCTTACCTCAACTTAGATGAATTACATACCTATCTTTTGTCACTGCGTGCACTTTTAATCTTTGTACAGCGCATGGGCAGCTCATGACACCACATCCAAGGGGCGTTAATTCAAAATAAGTATTCGGAGTATCATGTGTGTGGTTCCCTTGAATGTGTTAGCATTTAGGCTAGCCCCATTCATTCCTATGGCTCCAAACAAAAATTTTGTTTTGTGCCACCATACTTACTCGTGTAACTACTCATGTAATGTCTTTAAATAGAGAAAACATGAAAGTGTTTCAGGGCTCCAGGCTGCCACAAAATGGTGGCATTTTGCCACCAAAATTTGAGAGTGTGCCACTGAATTTTACATCTAGTTGCACATGTGCGACCAGTAAATTTGACTTTTTTTGTGATGTGACACTGAATTTGAAACAGCACATTGTACTTTCTACATCTACCATTAACGTATTTATTAGTAATACAGTGAAAATTAGTAGAAATGTGAATATTTGGTTAGCATGTTGATTTACGGTGTGTGTCCCTACATTTTCTGGTTGTGCCCCTAAAATTTTCAGTTGGGGGACACTGTGCTCCTAGTGAAAAAAGTTAGTCTGGAGCCCTGTGTTTGGTGGCTTCTAAATTCATCCCTGCCTGGAGCCATAGGAATGAATGGGGCTAGGCTAAATGCCAACACATTCACAATGCGCTGGTCAAAGATTAAAAGTCCACACATTGAAAAAAGATAGGGATGTATTAATTCGTCTAAGTTGAGGTAAGAACATAGTAAAATATTGAAAAACTGTGGTGTTTTCCTTTAAAACAACAAAACGTTTTTTTTACATTGTCACTTACAGTAGATCTTACTATAACAGCTGTCATATAAAAAAGTATACAGAGAAAAAAACAAACATTTCTCTTTAAGATCTCTGCTTTTTGTAAGAGTTCACTTTAGTATCCAGACTGGCAAGAGATCAAACTTGAGGGATTAATTTCAGAGCATTTGTTTTGTTGAACTTGTGACATTCATTGAGAAGATAGCTTCCTGTTTTTAGCGTACCCTATGAGGAGAACTGCTGAAAGCTTGGATTGAGACTGTCGGGATACATTTGTATTAAGAGCTAGTTTGGAGGAAAAAAGTCCTTTTCCTAACAGCCTAGCAAACAGAGTGTCCAGTGATACCCTAACTCACAAGTGTAGCATGTGTGAAACCTAATAGCACTGGCACGGTAGCGTCAATAGCCTCCCTATAAGTTGTATAACGTAAACAGGTTTGGCACATGGCTAACGAAAACAGTTCACACAGAGACGCTTTCACACACACATAAATGTCTTTCATGTCTGTGTGTATAACCGCGATGCCATAGATCAGCAAATCAGCAATAAACAATACTAAACTAAAGAGACACCCTCAGGCTACAGCATAAACAGCGCTGGTTTCATCTGAAACAGATTATGGCTTTGAGCTTGTGAATTGAACTTTGCAGGTTCAGGAAATCCGCCAGTTCATAAATAAAAGGAAATGATTCACTTAATCACAATCAGCATCTAAGATATAAAAAAACTGCCATGCTTTCGTTGTTTCTTGATTGTATGTATACTTTTCATTTTTCTATACCACGTAAAGCTGCTTTGTAACAATGAACAACTGTGAAAAGCGCTATATAAATAAATTTGAATTGAACTGAATTAAATTCGATTTTTCACATCTAGTTCTTTTCATTAAAATAATAGCAAAAAACAGCCTTTTATCCAACTTGTTTGTTTATTTCCCCAATTATGACCCATGGAAGTGTTTACCAAATTACTTTGGGGTAGCTTTATGTACCTTTTGCAGATCATTAACATGCATTAATACACCCTTACACACCAAAGGAAATGTAAGAACATGAATCGGACAATAGGTGCCCTGTAGGTACAAATAAGTGTACTGAGGTCAAACGATTAATTTATGTGAGGGGAAAAAAATCTCAGATTTGGTGTGTGCACAATCAATTAAAAACATAGTAGTAGTCAAAAACAGCTTTGCTTGACGTTTTCATTTTCAAAACACCAAATTTATACCCATTTATTTCCATCTAAAAATTCTGTAATCTGATATATTCTCAAGCAAAAATTTAAGGAAAGGTAGGGCAGGAAATGATTTTATCTTTCTGGAATTATCAGGAAACTGGGACTTTTTTAGTCTGTAGTCATCTCTTGATACAACAACAGCATGTGTGTTCTTGCATGCATGATTTACATGTTTATATGCATTTCGGAAAAGTAAATTATGAAGGGATCAGTTATGCAAACAAAAACTCTGAGTGTCTGTTTATCTGGAGAACGAAACCGAGTCCACTTAAAATTTAGTTTATTTTAACAAATACCAAAAGAATAACAAATGGATTGTTTATAAATACTATAAATTCTTTCTTTCTATTACCAATTTCAAGTTGTTGTGTACATGTAAATATGAACACAATTATAGCAGATTTTCTCAAAAGCAGATTTGGGATGTTGACTTCTGTTCTGTATGGAAACATTTTTAGGGCACACAACAAAGTTTGCTTACTGCACTGTCACACAATGATAAATAGATGAATATAAATAGATGAAATGATAACAATTCTCACATGTAAACAAACTAGCCTGTTCTCACTGGTAAAACAAACTTTGAAAAACACAAAACATACTTTTTTTGTATGTTTAAATAGATGCAGAAATGTACAATGTAGACGTATTTGTAACATTTAATCGTAGGGTTTTTAATTTTTCACAGCTACAAAACGTAAAACATTTACAAATCTTTCATACTATAAAGATTGCTTTCCCTTTAACCGTTTTATTGATAATGTTACTACCCCAAACCTTACCCTAAACCCAAACACTTTTATACATTTTTAAAATACGTAATGTATTCTTATTATCCATATAACTGACAGAAATGTGTAGGATAATTTTAGTAACAATATGGTAAATGGACTGCATTTATATAGTGCTTTCATATAGACCCATGGCCATCCAAAGCACTTTACATATATTGCCTCACATTCACTCACACACCGGCAGCAGTGTCTGCCATCCAAGGCACCATCCAGCTCCTCTGGAGCAGCTGGGGTGTCTTGCTCAAGGACACCTCAACACTTGGTCAGGTGAAGGCGGGATTGAATCACCAACCTTCTGATTTGTAGAAAACCTACATGAACCACTGCTGCCCTTTAAAAAAGACATTTAAGCCGGTAATACAGTCCTCAAACAGTTTATTAGAATCATGTACTGTAAGAAATAAAAAGCATAACAGACAAGTGTAATCACAAATAATTTATTTTTAAAAGCACTACCAAAAGTAGTTAAAGTGATGATGTGCTGCAGCTGTGGTCCTCTCTGGAGTTTATGAAGTATAAAGAAATATTAAAGTTATTATTCCACCAGAACGTTAATTCCTGTCATGGTGCACATTTCGAAATTTAAATGTACACTGAATGAAAGATGGTAATGTCACATATCTGTGACAAAGCACGCAAGAGCCAATGAGCATTTGATATCACTGCCGTAAAGCAATGTGTCATAAAGCTTCTTGGCGCAATATTTACATTTGAATTTATAACAAATACAAGATTTGACGTTTATGGTTACTGTTGAGGGATCAAGATCAATTGGGATCAAGATCGCTGGATAAAGGGCTGAATTTGGATCTGTTCCTCACAATCTTAGGTCTGAATAAAAAACATCTTTTGTGAATTTATGTTAAGTTTTGATGTAATTATTGTTGCGTAGGAGAAACACATTTTTTTGTGTCATGGAAACAAACTTAATATTACAAAATGGTTTAATGATTACAGAAATGGTATTGATTTTAAGGTTTTAAAGTGTCTTGTTTGATATTTTGTAATTCTCTGAAAGTCATGAACATTTCATTAGATAAATGAATAAACTGTCATAAATAAGTCACAAAATATGCCTGAAAACATGTCATTAAAATGAGTAAGAAATGCCAATGCACGCAAATGTAATAATTATTCATATGAATGCATACAAATATGTACGCCTGTACAGCTGTTAATACATAAATAATTAACATATTATATAAAAGACACTCACATGTTGCAGTTCGCATAAATATAGTTTTTGTTGTTGTTGATTGCTTGAACAAGATTGAACTTAGGCCCACTGAGTAAAACTATTCACTCATATAACAAATCCTTTGAGTTTTGACAAAGTCTGCGAATCTGTAGCACATTATATGCTTTACACTCAGAAATAGAAAATTGTACCACAAACTTTTTGCAAAACTATAAACACAGTTCTTAACATAAAACACATCATTCAAAACTCACAACTCTTGTGTTTTATTGGGAAAATACTTAGAATTATAGACATCAAGTGATTTGGACAAGACGAGGCCATAGACCATTCTGGAGTAAGAGTTAGACTTAGAGGAAGAGAAGTGAGAGAGTTAGATGAAGAGGTATTAGAGGAAGAGGAGTGAGAAGAAGAGGATAACGAGAATGAAGAGGACCCATGTGAAAAACTTCAGGCAGCCATGTTTACAACACCTCTGAGCAGTTATTTCAGGCATTCAAGACTAAAGTCTACCTGAATTGGGAAAGCCATATCTAAAATCAAAATTAAGCAACATATCAACAATCAAACCTGACATTAACTGTACCATAACCTTAAACTCAAATTGTACTAAAAAGCACCTTTTAGAGGTTGCACATGCGAACAGGTTGTCAAACGCCTCACGCAACTCTGTACAGAGAAACATCAGTCTTTATCCATTGATTTCTGGTTCTTCTAGACTTCCATCACCAGAGTTGTTATGTTGAGTGTTGCATTTTGCCCCATTCATAGTGATAAGCGACCTTGGGTACTATGAAAGGCGCTATATAAGTCTAAGTTATTATTATTATTATTATTATAGCAGTGCTCAATGTTGTTGGCCTAAATGCAGTAGTCATTTGCCAATTCATAAATGTAATGTAAATGTAATGTTAATCCCTAAATTTTGCATAACAAGTGTCTCAAACCAACACCAAACAAATAACCAACATACACACAGACTCAGCAAATGCTGTATTTTGTCTCTCACGCTATTACTTTCTTTTATAACTTTCCCATATGATGGCATGCTTAACTCAAAAGCCAGTGCACATGTTATTAATCTGTATATGACAGTGATAAAAGGGATCAGTGTCATTACACATACATTCTTGGACTAAAAAAATGGTACGAAAAGCAATATGGGGTTTGTTATATTATGATTAGTTTAATAACTAGAGCACCCTTTAAACTTTGTTGCAATGCTGGCTATCATCCATAAAACATGACGGTAAGATTTTCACAAGCAAGCACCACCCACTTTTCTTGTAATGACAAATTGTAATATTGTAGTTTTATTTATATTGCTTTATATCTTACCAGTAATCAAGTTCAAGCCCAAACATCCAAATGAGTAGCCATTTTAGGCCACACTGTCATTTAACATAATCACAGTTTCTCTATTTAACTCTCACCTCAGATTAAGATATACGAGCATCTTTGCAAACAAACAAAGAAGCACACACACACACACACACACACACACACACACACACACACACACACACACACACACACACACACACACACACACACACACACACACACACACACACACACACACATTCCTGTACAACTACCAAAATGAGGACCGGGTAAATTAACCTGCAGTATGAGGACCACCATTTCTGCTTTAATTTGAGATAAACAAATGTTATATTCTAACACTAGGGGTGCCCATAAGCCTAGTTATCACCTCAGATTCTTAGTAAAACAAAGGGAAAGAAAAAGTTTTTTACCAGCAGAGCGAGGACATTTTCATGGGGGCGCTATTGAGTTCATTTGTCAATGTATTGTTTGAACTACATTGATTTAGCTTTCAACCATCTTTGCCATTTTATGTTTCATCATGCAAGCCACATACTGGGATTTTTAAAAAACTAAATATGTTTGTTATTATAATCTGACTACAGTACTAAAATGCAAAGAGTTTCCAGTGCAATTATTAATTATACTAAAGGAACCAAACTTTAGCAATACATACACCCACCATCCCGCAACCTCCAAAAAGCCGCAAGAGAGACACCATCCGCAGCAACCAGATGAACACCCACTCCGTTCACAATTTCAGAAAACAGCAAACGTTACAACAAAATGTTAAAACCAAAAAAAAAAAGGAAAAGTGAGAAACAGAGAAAGAGAGATTGAGATGAAGACCACATTTAGCCTTTAAAATTTTAGTTTTCTTGAAGCAGATCTCCGATTTAGAGTTACAATTGTGTTGTACACAAAATTCTTCACATCCTTCCAAGATCGTTCATTTAGGGCTTCTTCTTCCTCTATGCACTTCATGCATGGCAGTTTTCCAGGAACTCTGCGCTCGGCTATAAACTTGGCCAAGTGTTTGTGTACTGCACTCCTCTCTGCCTCACTCCATGGTCTCTTCACATTTACCTTGGCCGACACTACAAATGACAATGTAGATTTTGTAACATTAAATCATAAACCATTTACATTTATACTTTTGGCAAAAGCTTTTATCCAAAGTAACTTGCACTGCATTTAACATGTACATTATTTGCATTCCCTGGTAATCAAACCCACAATCTTTAGTGTTGCTAAGTTACATGAACAACTAAAAGTATCAATTAAATAAAGTTTTTTTTTAAACTGCAACTGCTTGCTCACAGGCCGTACCTTTGGCACTTTTGGTCTGTCGTCCTATTTTTTTATTTGGTGTGTTTTTTTTCAGCAGGTTTGCTCCTGAACACTCATCTGTAGCAGAAACGCATGAGAAGCTATTAGTAAAAACATTAGGTATTGTTAACCCTGTGTACTAAAGTGTAAACAGTAAAATGTGACATCAAGCCTTCATGAAACACTATCACACTACTTAAAACAAGATTAAAACATTACTTACCATCTACATCTGATTCTGAACTACCATCTTCACGGCATGACTTAAGTCGCTTTTCAAGGAAGGAGAGATCAGCACCTCCATCTAAAAAACAAAGTCACACATAAACCTGTGCCTGTAACAGGAGTATGGTACGGTCATGCATTACAAGATTTGTTGAGCCACAAACTTTTAGACAGTATATAGTGTAAGGGTGGTTGAATACTGTACTGTCTCTGTTGGAATTATAAAATTTTTTGCAATCTAGATGGAAATTGTAAGAGTCGGTTTACATCAACAGTGTAAAATCCACCTATGGAAAAGGACTTACCAATAACTAAGCACCCACCCACCAGATGACCTGTATGATGCGAAATCAAACAGCTGCCCACCCGACCGTCGGTTTCTTTTGAAACGTTTTTACAGCAAGGTAAAGTTCAATTTCATTCCATTTCATAATTGTTTTATGTAATTGATTTTTGTCTTCATACTAGAAGTGTTCGAATTGTTATAGTTGCCATTTAAAATACATAACTGTGAATGTGTGTAGATAAATTCTCAGTCTGCGAAAAAAGGGCCAAGATGAGATGATCTTTGATCAAAACCACAAATCAGTATGTGTGGGTTAGCAGCTAGCATATTTTACTGTTTTGTATATTTAACTCATGAAAACCTGCCTTTCAAGACATGCTTGTTGTTTAAAGTATCTCTTTAGATCAGGTCCAAGATTGTGGCATTTAAAAAACATTTTACTTCACTTCATGGATTCCAGATGCCTTTGCAATAAAGTATTTTTCTGTGTGTACCTTAACCTTATTTTTTTAAATATAAAGTTTATCTACATTTGTGTTTACAGAAATCATGTACCACAGTGTTGACACTAAAGAAGTGGACGTTGTGCCTGCAGTCTGAGTAAAAATATATGTGAGTTTAATACATAGATGGTAAATAACTGTGTATAATAAATGTGTATATAATTATGTGTGTGAGCAGTCTGCTCTCCAATCACTCACGATCGGTCCGTGCAGCGTGCATGATGTCAAACACACCTCTGTTACCTGGGGTCATTTAGGATGCGATGACGCGCAGCTGTATGCATTTGTGCTGCACATGTCCAATTGTTATTGAGGCTGTTTACCCCTGGTATTAAGATGCATTTTGCCTGTTCAGATCACAAGTGAACAATGCTATAGACAAGTGTAAACGAGGTCTAAAACTTTTTAACCTCGTCAACTTTTGACCACATTAAGTAGTTTAAAACACATTCGACCGGATTGCTTTGTGGGGCAGATGCTCATGTGGTTGAATGTGCTTGAGCAGCCACAAAAGACTGTTGACTCTCCGCCTATTGATCTAATGTATTGAGCACAATGTTTTTACATAGGATCTGACTTCTAGAGCGTACACACAATATACAGCACTATCTTAAGGCTTTCATTGATAAAAATTAAGTGGCTGCTGTCCGCCTCTTTCATTTGTTTTAATTTCCGAGCATGTGAAAGTTGTGTGAGCTTATTTCATTAATTTTTCTGTTTACTAATAATATAAGCAGCAGACTCTAACATAATATTAGTTCACATCAATTTAAACCTGTCATTTTTCCCACTCGCGTTTAAACGAAAGCAGAGGGACTTGCCCACAGTTTCCACAGACCATCCCCTCAAAGCAATCAGGACAGAAGCGGTCGAATGTGGACAAAAGAGATCAATTAAAATACCAGGTGTGAACTTGATGTGTCTCTCTCGTCCACCAAAACGCATCTTAATACCAGATGTAAACAGCCCCTTACCATGACACGAAGCTTGGCATTCAGAAGCGAGTGCCTCACCCCCGAATCAAAGTAAACCCTACCCGAGACAACCTCTGCAAAGTGCACCAAGTTACGCTTATGCGTACCACACTCTGGTACAATTCGAAGCAATCACACCAGCAAAACGAACTGTACTTTGGGCTCAAACGTACCTTGGTACGATATGGTTCACATAATGCGAGTACACCCTAACTCTGCCAAACATACCAGAGTACGATGATGGTCCTCCCACACTCATGATGGTCCCCCCATACATGTTTTATGATCCGGAAACAAGTATGTTTATGTCATTGTGATGTAAATTGTTTTTGAAGGTCAGAAGATATGCATCCTGTCTCAGCAAAGCCAGTGCAATGAAGTTCACGGTAATTGTTAAGTTTGTAGTTTATTAGACGTGTTTGATTTCATGTGGCGTTGCGCAGATCGAGAGTAAAACTCAAGCTTTCTGTCATAGTGTTTAGCAACTGAAAATATACTAAAGTTATACTTAAGCTAAAATTATACTTGGCCTCTAAATGCACACAATAGTGAGTAAAATCTAAAAATGAATTAGACAATGGCTAATATTAGACAATACTTAGTTACCCAGAGTGAAGATTTTGACTTGTATCCGAGTGATGTACTTGCATTGTAGAAGGTTGCTAGCCGTGATATTTTATGAAGATGTCAAAGGGAATGACAGGCACTTTTGGTAAAAGGTAAATGCATAGACAAATAAGTTTGGTTAAAAATATACCATTAGTTTTGAGCACGTTTTGTGAATGTTTTTTACTTCAGTCTCTGTTTGTTTAATGGTCTGATTAGTTGCTAAATTGAACCATTGAACAAATACCTTGTCGAAAATAACAAATGTTTTGGTTTCCTAGGTAATCTACGTGTTGTTTAATTTGCTTGTTATATTAATTAACTACTTTAAAAAGGACTTTGTTGTTATTTATTCTTAGCAGGGTTTACCAGAAGTTACATGTGTTCCACAAAAGCCGTTTATGTTGTTACTGCTGAAACCATCTACATGATCTAGGGATGCCACTAACGACTTTTTATAACGACTAATCTATCGATTATTCTAAACAAATAATTTACCACAAAAAAAAAATCAACAAACTTTTAATCAAACATCCCTAAACCTTAATGTTCTTTTAACGTGGGATACTCTTTTTATATTGTATATAAATACTATTTATTATGTGATTTATATATATTTTTTTCACGTTCTGGAAAGGGAAGCACACTCAATGTGACGCATATAAATTTACCTGCTAACATCAATTGATCCACAACAAGTAAAATGTATTATTCTTGCAACTGTATTTGAAGAACTCATGCAAAGCAGAAATACAAAGATTTAAGCTGCGGTCACACTGGACTTATGTGAGACCAGTTCATCAGATCTTTGGCTTCATTAATTTATGCTTTTTAGTAAAGAGAAAGGTCACTCCATAACATAACGCTTTTCTGCTGGTCACATATCTCAATGTGTTATACCCCTGTCTGCCTTGTTGCCCTGATTATTGGATTGTTTACCCGTGTATGACCTTCTGCCTGTTTACTTGGACTTATGTTTGTGGATTGCCCTGATATTAAACTGCATTTGGATCCTCAACCCTTTGTGTCTCTGAGCAGTTTGTTACAGATTTAAATGTCTGTTGTATTGTGTTTACTTAAAAAATAATCAACTTACCCTTTGCTTCCCCACTCTTGGTCTGTCGTCGTTGTCGTCTGTTCTTATTAGGTGTGGGGTTTTTCTTCAGGTTTGCTCCTGAACAATCATCTGTAGCAGAAATGCATGAGAAGCTATTAGTAAAAACATTATGTATTGTTAACTCTCGTGGTACATGTCTTCAAGATTCAAACATTACTTACCATCTACATCTAAACCATCAGCTTCATGGCATGATTGACGTGTCTTTTCAGGGGATGAGAGATCAAAACCTTCATCTAAAAAACAAAAAGTGTAACTGTGAGCTTCATACATTATAACAGGATCAGGTGTTTTATTAACTGAGCTTGACACAAAACAGAGATTTGAATCATGTCATAAAAAATAACTTACACTTTGTTTCCCCACTCTTGGTCTGTCGTCGTCGTCTTTTCTTATTTGGTGTGGGGTTTTTCTTCAGGTTTGCTCCTGAACAATCATCTGTAGCAGAAATGCATGAGAAGCTATTAGTAAAAACTAGGGGTCGACCGATATATCGCCGAGGCCGATAAATCGGCCGATATTTGGACATTTCTTATTATCGGCATCGGCCGATAAATCTTTCCATTTGGCCGATAAATTCTCCGCTTTGGTCACGTTAGCGCATTAGCATTTTGTTCCTTAGGAAGACGAATACACTCGACCCCACAGCGCCGGTTGGTGCATGACGTCAATGCACTGCGAGAGCAATCTGCTTCATATGCTTTCAAAACACTCCCGCAGATCCCCGTGCCTCACGCCGACTGGCTTTTGCTGCGCCGCCCGACGTCAAATACATAGCTAGTCTGCCACAGTGAAATAACCAACCATCATTTCCTTATAAAAATGATGTTGTGTTGTGTATAAAACTCCGGCATGCAGCAAAGTCTCACTTAAAATGTTCCGTGAGCTGTCATATCCGCAGCTCGGCGGTAACAACAACTTGGGACACAAATAGATTTAAAACATACTGAAATTTTTTTTACCTACCAAACAGTGACAAATTCCGCGACCGGCTCTTCCTCAGATATGCGCGTTGTTGTCAGTAACTTATAAAAAAGACGCTGTTTCCCTCCGCAATAACCAGCGCCACCGAAGCCCAGCATGAAAGTTGGGCGTGCACGCAGGTGTGTGTTAGGAGGACGAGACGCACGTTGTATGGTAAATACATAACTTGCTAATATGTTTGCATTTCTATATATTTTTCTTCATTATCCACCGCATTTAACTGTGCATGATACCTAATGTGTGCACCGGATTGTACATTGTCATGTTTAAGTTTGTTTTGTTTTGATGCTAAGCTACCTGTCGCTAAATAAGCAAATACTGTTATAACGTAGGCTGTGCATTTTGTCGTGTTGTTTTTACAAAGACAAAACGGAAAAACAGAGATAAATCTTTTGGTAACACTTTGCAATAAGGTTCAATAGTTAACATTAGTTAATGTATTAACTAACATGAACAAACCATGAGCAATACATTTGTTACAGTATTTATTAATCTTTGTTAATGTTAGTTAATAGAAATAAAGCATTGTTTGTTCATGTTAGTTCACAGTGCATTCATTAATGTTAACAAGATTTTAATAAAGTATTGGTAATGGCTGAATTTAACATTAAAAATATTAATAAATGCTGTATAAGTGCAGTTCATTATTAGTTAATGTTAACCAATGTAGTTAACTAATGAACCTTGTAAAGTGTAACCAATCTTTTTTGTTTAGTAATATATTTTTAACTTTAGGAAAGTAAAAACAACCTCTTACTAAGTAAAGTACTATTATATTTTTTGCATATTTTTTTTAATAAATCTTTAATTTCTGTATGTTTAAGTTAAACACATAAATTGCACTAATTGTTTATACATATTATGCTTAATAAATGTTAATTTACTTTCATTAATTGTTGGTATGCTTTTTATTTACTTTAATTTCATTTCTTATATCGGCGTTATATCGGCCAATCGGCCACATTGCTTGCTTCATATCGGCATCGGCATCGGCCATCAAAAAACCCATATCGGTCGACCTCTAGTAAAAACATTAGGTATTGTTAACTCTCGTGGTACATGTCTTCAAGATTCAAACATTACTTACCATCTACATCTGAACCATCAGCTTCACGGCATGGTTGACGTGTCTTTTCAGGGGATAAGAGATCAAAACCTTCATCTAAAAAACAAAAAGTGTAACTGTGAGCTTCATACATTATAACAGGATCAGGTGTTTTATTAACTGAGCTTGACACAAAACAGAGATTTGAATCATGTCATAAAAAATAACTTACACTTTGTTTCCCCACTCTTGGTCTGTCGTTGTCGTCTGTTCTTATTAGGTGTGGGGGTTTTCTTCAGGTTTGCTCCTGAACAATCATCTGTAGCAGAAATGCATGAGAAGCTATTAGTAAAAACATTAAGTATTGTTAACTCTCGTGGTACATGTCTTCAAGATTCAAACATTACTTACCATCTACATCTGAACCATCAGCTTCATGGCATGATTTAAGTCTCTTTTCAGGGGAGGAGAGATCAGAACCTCCATCTAAAAAACAAAAAGTGTAACTGTGAGCTTGATAGTTTATAAAACACCTGATCCTGTTATAATGTGACCTTCACACAAAACAGAGATTTGAATCCTCAGGGCGCGAAAGTGTGACCAATTCAGCCCTGGTCCGAAGACGGCATTAGGTAATGAGCCTCTTACAATCGAGTCAAAGCACCAATGTCGCGTGCGCCCAATTTATAGAAAAAAGCCAGGAGTCAGGACCACTGTTTTCTTCATAATCTTACTTCCCTGCCAGACTGGCTGTCTTAAATAGAGAAATAAATTCATTCATTGATTTGCATTGTTGATTCATTAATAAATAATTCCCCCCCAAGGGTTTAATTTATGCGCAAAAAGCATTACAATGAATAGGACATGATGATTATGTCTTTCTTTGGTGAAAAACTAATAAAATAAATAAGACTACATGAAATGTGTTTCACTTAAATAATTAGAAAATTTACAAAACGAATTCAAAAGTAGCCTATAGCCAATATGAGTTTACTTTTTGTGTGACGCGCTCCAAAACCAATGCAGCACAAAAAACTTTTTTTTACCCATTTAAAAAGCACAATGTTTTGTTATTATTGTGAGTGTAACTTTACAAAAATAAATGAACACCATTACAGTTTTGAATGTTGTTTTACTTTTATTTATATGACCATAATTTAAGGTAATGCAAGATGCAAGCTCATCACGCGTATCATGCGATCACCGGCCGGGTTTATGCAGGGCAGCAATAAAGAGATATTAAACTTTAAACATTTAAAATTCTACTTTAGGGTTTTTTTGGACATCCCTTTGGAATCACTGCCATCATATCATCAATTTATCAGGCAATTATAAATATAAGCGCAGCGCTTATGAGTGTTCAAACACTGCTGAACCCTCAGCTGTCAATCTGCCGACCCTCACAAAGTTTTACATTAAATGATAGTATATTTGTCCAATCATTGCCCTGTGCTTATTTCTGTCAATGTTCTGCATGAAGATCTTTAAAAGTTTCTACTTCTTACTTCACGATTGCGGTGCGGCCGGTCGCAGTCTTTATGTCAAATGGGCGGGTATGAAATAAATTGATGCTGATGTCGGATAACGGGTCAAGTGTTATTTTAATCGCGCAGATGCGGGTTATCAAACAGGACTGTGCATGACTCGTATAAGGAAAATGGAATGGCAACATGAAAATTATAAAATAGCCTACATGTTTATATTCTGTATTAAACCACCATGGGCCCTAAACTAGCGGTGTTAAAGGGACAGTTCACCCAAAAATGAAAATTCTGTCATCATTAACTCTCTCTCATTTTGTTAC
This sequence comes from Misgurnus anguillicaudatus, assembly GCF_027580225.2. NCBI lineage: Eukaryota > Metazoa > Chordata > Actinopteri > Cypriniformes > Cobitidae > Misgurnus > Misgurnus anguillicaudatus. The sequence goes on from NC_073349.2 coordinate 2,588,451, forward strand.
AAACCTGCAAAATGTCTTTGTTCTGATGAACACCAAGCAAGATATTTTGAGGAATGTTAATAACCAAACCAAGCATGAGTCCCATTCACTTCTATAGTAGGAAAAAATTATACTATGGAAGTGAATGGGGCTCATGAATGGTTTGGTTACAAACATTCCTAAAAATATTTTCATTCATGTTCACCAGAACAAAGACATTTATACAGGTTTGTAACAACATGAGAGTGAGTAAATTATGACAGAATTTTCATTTTTGGGTGAACTACAAATCCGATGCAGTCAAAAATTTGGGTGCACCTATTTTTTGTACTGGTGCACCTAAGAAAAAATGTTAGCCCTGATCATGTCATAAAAAAACAACTTACACTTTGTGTCCCCACTCTTGGTCTGTCGTGGTCTTTTCTTATTTGGTGTGGGGTTTTTCTTCAGGTTTGCTCCTGAACAATCATCTGTAGCAGAAATGCATGAGAAGCTATTAGTAAAAACATTAGGTATTGTTAACTCTCGTGGTACATGTCTTCAAGATTCAAACATTACTTACCATCTACATCTGAACCATCAGCTTCATGGCATGAGTTAAGTCTCTTTTCAGGGGATGAGAGATCAAAACCTTCATCTAAAAAACAAAAAGTGTAACTGTGAGCTTCATACATTATAACAGGATCAGGTGTTTTATTAACTGAGCTTGACACAAAACAGAGATTTGAATCATGTCATAAAAAATAACTTACACTTTGTTTCCCCACTCTTGGTCTGTCGTCGTCGTCTGTTCTTATTTGGTGTGGGGTTTTTCTTCAGGTTTGCTCCTGAACAATCATCTGTAGCAGAAATGCATGAGAAGCTATTAGTAAAAACATTAGGTATTGTTAACTCTCGTGGTACATGTCTTCAAGATTCAAACATTACTTACCATCTACATCTGAACCATCAGCTTCATGGCATGATTGACGTGTCTTTTCAGGGGAGGAGAGATCAGAACCTCCATCTAAAAAACAAAAAGTCCTTTGCCTATAAACTCTTTACTGAGATAATTAAGTTTCAGGTGCTTCTAACACCATGTCCTAACTACATGCACCACGGCGACATCCGATAAAAGTTACGTTTTCCATGATAATCAGAGTTTTGTCCTAACCAACCACAACGTGATACCACAATTACTCTATTTTAGAAACGGTCTGACATGTCATGGCTGACAGCTCCACCTATACAGAGATCTTATTTAATGAAAGCTATGCGCATTATGAATATTATGTCTCTCCTCTTTCATGTTTGTAGATGTTTGATTCAAAAGCAGAAATAAATAACAAATCCCTAAAGTTGCACAGGGGAAAGCACCAAGAAGCATAGGAATGTGTCTGTGTATTAGGGGTGGCACGGTTCATGAAAAAAATCCGAACCGTTCGGTTCGCTTGTCTCGGTTCGGAGCGCGTGTGTGTCGTACGGTTCAACGGTTCATGGCATGCGCAATGTATGTAGCCTCGTGCCCTGTATGTGACCTCAGATAGCGTGTTCCCCTTTCGCGAATAGCGCGAAAGAAGAGGTGACTGGTGTGGAGAGTGAGTGGTGCCGGTCATGTTACGTGTAGAAATGGCAAGAGGGAGAGAAAAAGAAGTCTGCCCGCAGTTGGAGGATGCGCCAGCGTCGTATAAGTTTGGTGTGTGGAAACAGTTTTTATTTCATGTTACCTATGATGACAGCGGAAATAAAACAATAGCTACAGCCACACGCGACAGCCTTCTCTCCGACCATTTATCTAATCTGAGGTAATGAACACTGTTTTACGTCTTTTCGTATTCAGCGCTATTTTTAGCCTTTCGTTGATAAAACAAAAGCGGCTGATTTCCGCGTAGTTTCATTTTGCTAGCGTGTGAAAGTTGCGCGATCTTATTTCATAAACTGCCCCTTAAAGTAATCAGGACAGAAATGGTCAAAAGTGGACAAAAGAGACGGATTTAAATATTACAGGTGTAAACGTTATGTTTCTCTCTCGTTCACATATTCTCTCTGCATTATTTAAGCAGCCTCTCAGTGATAAATCTTAAAGCTACACTGAAGTTGGCATTTTGATAAATGCAAGTTATCTTTGTGTGCTAAAAATGCACACAAAGTTCATGTAGATGGCAATACACATTCTCTTTTTTGCCAAATAAATGAAAAGCATGTTGAAATCATCAATGTCTTCCCTCTCGCTGTGTCAAAATCTCGCCTGGCTTTCCTCAGGGATGTTCCCAATAATGTGCTTAAAGTCAAATTCAGTTTGTGCATAATTACATGATATAACTTTTTTTAATACTGTATCCTAAATTATGGATAATTAATACATTAATAAGATAATAAATTTCTGGAGTGTTAAAAAAAACAAGAACCGTACTTAACCGAGAACCGTGACCATAAAACCGTGATACGAACCGAACCGAGGGTTTTGTGAACCGTGCCACCCCTACTGTGTATGTGTGCATGCTCTTCAGCTGCAGTGTGATAGGGCAGCGCACAAACAGAGCAAACTGTTATGATGTGGCACGCCCCTGTTTTAGCCCGATTTATAGTCGTGCATAGGTTCTACACCGTAGCTACGGTGTAGGCTATCCGTAGCCTGTCGCGCACCTCACAAAAATTTTAACAGCGCGTCAGATCTACGCAGACCGCAAGCGTTGTGATTGGTCCACCAGAACCCCTCGCGTCAGGTAAAAAAAACTGCGTCATAGGTATTTGCGTTTGTGACGGCGAAAACAAGATGAGCCAAGTTGAGGAGTGATTTAACTCAAACTGCATCAAACGTCGCTGTTTATTTACTTCCACCATTGCTGGTCTTCTCAAATTATACACAACAAGTTGCAGTTTCTTATTCGTTTGTGGGTTAACTTGCTAAGCTTCTCCTTCTTTGACGTTTGCGCTGCTGCTGTGGTGACACGCATGGTTACTGCATACCAGCGGTCTGTGCGTGTGTTTGCATGACGACGCAAAAGTATAAATGAAAACCTACGCACCTACGCACGACTATAACGAGCCCTTTAGTCCTGTTCAGTATGGACAGACAAACTGCCTGTCGCTGGAATCATATCGCTTCGCATGTAGTTAGGACACGGCCTTAGTTAGGGTGACCATACACTGTAAAAAATTCTGTGGAAGTTTCAGTGTTGTTGCGGCTGGGTTGCCGGTAATTTACCGTAGATTTGGGTTTATGTTGTTTACTGGCAAGGGTTTGTTCAAGGTTAGATGATTTTTAAATATTAACACATCTTTGTCTTTACAGGATAAAATTATACAATGGCGGCTTCATGCAAAGCATTCTGGGAACCAGAAATCATCATCAACCTTTTTCTGTTTTTTGCTTCAGGTTTTGTTTCCCAGAATGTTTTGCTTGATGCAGTTTTTTTTTAGTTTTACTCTATAAAGACAAAGACTTGTAAATGGTTAATGTTCATTTTACTTTGAACAAAATGTTGCCAGTAAAAAACATAAATTTAAATCTACGGTAAGTTACCAGCAACCCAGCTGCAATTTCTACGGAATTTTTTTACAGTGTATGTGCTATTTTCCCAGGATGTGTTCTCGATGACGTGTGCGGTCGACAAATTATACTTTCGGAAGATGCACCCGAAAATCATGGCCAAGACACGTCCCGGGAAAATGGCACGTATGGTCCCCTAGTGTTAGTGCCAAAAAAATTGAAATTTAAAAACTTACCCTCAGCCAGCTTTACTCTCTTTTTCTTTGTTCTCGGTGAGACACCCACAGAATTCAGTGTGGGACCTTCACCTGTAACAGATAACAACATTAAAATTTTATAGAAATATACTTTTACATGGACTTCTTCTAAATTAAAATAATTACATTGGTAGTATACAGTAAATGATAAATCTGCTATCAGTTGTCCAATAAAGTCAATGATTAGCTCTTAAAAATTACCCTAGTGGGTAAACCACAGGCAGTTAAAAGATGTGTGTCTACACAATAAAAATGCATTGGAGATAAAACTGCAAACGTACCACAGGCCGGTGCAAGTGTATTAAGGTTCTTCCCCCTTAAAGTCTGAGTGCCTTGCTCCATTGCAAACAGAAGCTTACTTATTTTGGCAATTTGAAATGTTTTGTCAGTTTGCCTATAAAAGTCACGGTGAACTCTGATATCATGCCCCATGAACCTTGCAACTTGCTCCAGTTCTTGTTCACTAAGGTCCAAGAGTTGGCAAAGTGTGGCAACTTGTTTTCTTAATTTAGTTGACCTCAAGAGTTCAGGGTTTTCTGCTTTGCTTTTTTTTGCATATTTCCGCAGACAGTCACATCCGCGTATGTTTGTCATCACACCGGGTCTTGCAAAGAGATAGGGATTTTCAGCAGGTACACCAGCTTCCACTCGCTTTTGAACCAACAAATCAATTGATGCCTTCATTCTCTTTGTCAAGAAAACTGGAACTTTCTTTCCTCGTTTTCCTCTGATTTCTATGCGGGTTAATAACTTGCTGAGCTGCTTTTCCAATGGTGACAAGGTTTTATAAATGTCCTCGTTTATGGCACTTGTGCTTGCTTTCATGTAAACGTCAAGAGTAAGGCGTGATGCTTCCCCTTCACGCCGCTTGTTGAAGATAATGACCTGTGCTAGAACGGACTCGTTTAATGTTTTGTATGCATGTAAATCCATTTGTTCTGTCAATTCCTTTCTTGCTTCATCTTCTACCATCCTGAGATGGTCTCTTAAAGCAATCACATTTTTTGTGAGGGGGATGTCATCATCTTTATTCCATCTTTTTTCTTGTATGGTTTGGTGAGCTGTGACAGAAACACTGTTTCTCCAGTTTTTCTCCAGAAGTTCCAAAAACTTTTTAGCTTTCTTTTCTGCAAGATCATCTTCATTCATTAGAGTCTGTCCTATTAGGACCTCCACAGCCCCTTTAAGACAGAATCCAATTTTGACTGCTGTTGAAGGTTTTCCAAACTCATTTTTGCCTGGACTAAACTGAGTTAGACACTTGGCAACACTGACAACAAGCTGATATTTTGATGGCACACACAAATCTTCAAGATAATTGACAGTCTTGTCCATGTCCTTAGCCACTAACATGAATCGGCCAAGCTCTCTCATTCTTTGTGCAATGTACTGGTGCCTGGACTTCACTCGACCATGTTTTGCGTACAGTGATTCACCATAGTTGCAAATTAAACTATCACTCCTGATATGAAACGAAACATCATCTTGTCTCATTTGGTTAATGATGCTCTGACAGCCATCTGAGGAAGCTGCAATAGGAAGCAGGGATGCGGCGCGACTTTGTATTCTACTTCGTCTATTCTTTGTTTTTTCATCGGTCACACAAGATTTTCTTGTTCTGCATGATGATTGATGTCTCCAAAGGTCTTTTCTCTTAAACATTCCAAAACAGTATGGGCAAGGCAAATAATCCTTAACCGAGGCTTTATCAGATGGCTGCTTCCACGTCACTATTTGTCCTCTGCCTTTTTCCAGAACTTTGGAATTATGTTTAAAGTCTCCTTTGTTGCGGAGCTGTTCTAAAAGACTTTTTCTTTGTTTTGATCCTAATGAAAAGCTGAAGGCATATGCCACATCTTTGACATCCATGTGTTTTCTCTCTAAATGTCTTGAAATCTTTAACTGAGATTTCCCACAGTAGAGGCAATAATGTCTTTTGTCCCAAGCTCTTTTCTTGTCTTCCCGCCTTGTGCAAATTTTTAGGGTCACATTTAATTTGGATGTATCTGTCTTTTTTATCTTGTGTAGTTTATGGTGTTTTTTTACATACGTTCTTGTGTTTTCAGTTTTTTTGATGGCACTGTCGCTAGAATTTGTGTCGGAACATTCAAGTATTTCACTGGACATCATTGGTTTCTTCCACGATGAACCTTTGTCTGGGCTCAAATCACTGGACGATGAACTCTGACCTGGTTTGTAATCTGGGTCTAGTCCTGCACAACTGGATAACTCTGATTCTGATGAATCACTATCCTCCTGCTCCTCAGAAATAGCATCCAGCTACAAATTAAAAGTATTATTATTATTATTATTATTATAAGCAAAAAAGCAGAGAGTTGGCTCCAAGTTATATATATTATATAAAAAAATTAAAAACCTTCAAATTAATACAATAAATTTTAATGGTATAAACCTTATGATCAGAAATTAAAATTTAAAACGCAGGGTTCAAGAGTTTAAATCAATTTCTTACAATTTAATAGTAAAATGAATTTAAAGTACGTTTAAAAAAAGAGGAAAAAACTGGCAACACTTTATAATAAGAATATATTTCTTAACAATTAGTTAATGCATTAGATAGCAAGAACTAACAATGAACAATATTTCTACAGCATATATTAATCTTTGTTCATGTTAATTTCAGCATTTGTTAATGCATTTATAAAATCAAGCGTTATAACTTTTAACATTAATTAATGCATGTTTAATTTGTTGATGTTAGTTACTGCATTTACTAATGTTTACTAATACAACCTTATTGTAAAGTGTTACTTACTAAGATTTGTATAATTTGAATGTCATGTAACCATTATGCAATACTACAGTACATCATAAAACCGAGAATTCATGCGACAGACATCACTTCGCCCAAGAAGCAGTGCTTCACCTTCTGAGAATATAGTTCCCACTATGTATACTGTTAAAAGATGGCTTATATGACTTTGTTATTTGTACACGGTGTGATTTGTATAGTCACAACACATAAATAGGAAAATGTTGGCATTATTTTGTCACTTATTTGGAGCAGTATGCTAGCTGGAGCCATTCACTTCCAGTCTTTGTGCTAAACTAAGCTAGCAGGGGCATGCGTCAGACAGAGTTACAGCATGCACGGAGATGAAAAAGGTATGGACTTATTTAACTCTGGGGGATACGGTGAATAAGCTAAATTCCCAAAATGTGGGCGTGTTCCTTTAAAAACGTGTCTTTACGGGATCTTTGCTGTATCTGTGTGAATGCAAACACAGATTCCGAGAAGTCATTGACAGTGTGAATGAAGATCAAACAATTCCAGACAAAACCAGGATGCGTTTTCTGTAATATCTGTGTAAAAAAGGGCTGAATAAACTTAAATACGGAAGAAAAATTAATGTTTTTAAAACATGCAAATGAGACATTAAAATATTTACTGGAAAATCACAGGGAAATTCTCAAGTAAATAATTTAGGTCAAAGGTGTTCAGCTGACAAAAAAGTCTGAAAACCAGTGGTGGCCGGTGACTTATTTTTCGAGGCCAAATGATGTGAAGCTCGTCACAACATGTATGTAACCTGTTATGTGTGTGGTTCATCATTTTAAAAATATGTGTTCGGCACATCATGTAAACTGTGCATCACGTCATGTCAAAATATGAGCCTGCTGCAGATGCTTCAAAGGGGTTTATGATAAGAGAGACGCTCACATTTGCCAGATACTCTGTTAATCTTATGTGTAATCAAAGTTAGGGTTAAGTAGGTGTCGTACGAGTATTTTGTGAACATGAGCATCTCTTTTATCATTCGACGTGTGTGCACCAGGCACGCATTTTAAAAAGAGGCATGATGCACATGGTTCACATGACGCAACAAACAAATACTTTGACTTGACGAGCAACACACGACACTGCAAACACATTATGAATTACGCACCTCAGAAGAGAAGTCATCAGCCGCCACTGTTAAAAAACCCTGTGCTGTAGCTTAGAGCCAATGGAATTGTCCAGATACTTGATGTTTTATATGTGAAACATACCTAAAAACACAATTAGACTGAACCACAGTCTCTATAAATAGCAATGCTGACATTGCGGACACGTGTGTCAAAATTTTGAGGCATAAAATCTGTTTCCGCCACACGGGACTTTTACAATGCATCTCATGCAATATCCACCCCTCGCCGCATGGTTGTTGTATGTTTTTACTAAATACAACAATAAATACGTCAAGTCTGACCACCAAAAGCGTTTGATATTTTGAGCTTTCAACCCAGAGGTGTTTGTTTTTAGTTCAAAGCAACTGTTTGAAAATGTGTGACACTTTCAATCATTTCGTGTGCTTCCACTAAACTCTGGACACTAATGAAAGCTAGGTGGACATGAAATTATATATATGTATGTATGTATGTATGTATGTATGTATGTATGTATGTATGTATGTATGTATGCATTTATATGTATGCATATAAATAAAAATTATAATATATTATATATAGGCTATATTGTGTCACCATTGGAAGCAGTGACATGAGCGACCCCCGCAACTCCTTCTCGTACTTTTGAGTGACTGACAGCTCTCTGTGCAAACACTTCAAAGTCACAACCAGATTCATCGAAACAAATAACGCAATTTGACGCGAGGTACAGAGGGGCGATTTAAATCCGATAAAGCATTACGTTATCCTCGCCGAGCGCAGCTCGTGGTTGCTAAGAAACACGCCACGGGAGCGCGCTTTGGAAGAAAGAAGCGCTTTGATCCGGGTTTAGCACGTGTTTTAAAACGTGACACGCGAACGGCCACGGAACGCTGTAATGTAACATTACGAAATACACATTTCCTCCTTACATTAAATGACAAATGGAACTTTTTAAAAGATTTTGAAAAAGCACATACCTGTGTTGAACGCTCTCCCATTGTTTCCTGGACACCAAGATTGAAAATGTATATCAGCATAACACATATTAAACATATCAAAATGTACAGACTGCACAAATACAACCAAATGAATGCATCCTAATTCATCTTAATCTATGATCACATGACTCTTAAAGTGAGGCCTACAGGCTGTACTGATGTTAAAATCTATGGTCTTAAGTTCTGATTCAATCTTAAAACATTAAACAAGGGTTAAAACATTGAGATGTTTTACAAAAACGACAGTTAGTCTGTGAATTGATATGCATTATGCTTTCTGGACAATTAAGACAATTAAAACAAAAACATGCATTTAAATAAATATGAAGATAAATAATAATGTTAGAAACACTTACCTGACGAAGAAAAGTTTGTTCAAAACGGCTTGCGCATTTATTGTGATGCTGTCTAAGTCTCTCCAATCTTCTCTGAAATCGCTCCATCAACCATGAGTTATAAACAAACGCTGATGAGCAGTGCAGTGAAATGGGGGATGGGGAAACAGTGTAGCAGTGTAGCGCTGGTCTGAGGAGTGGGGGTTGGGCGACGCAAACACGTGCAGTGTAGCGCTGGTCTGAGGAGTGGGGGTTGGGCGACGCAAACACGTGCAGTGTAGCGCTAGTCTGGGGCAATGGGGGATGGGCGTTGATTTTGTATCACAACAATATTGTCACAGTGTTTCACATGGAAGAATCTTGACTTTTTCAACATTAATAAGATCTTAACCTACGTCAGATTTAACCATTCATTTAAATATAACTGTAGTGAAAAATATATGATATTTTAACACTGTATTCATTTTGTTAAAGGCCTGCATTAAAACTTTTATTAAAGTAAATTTACAAAAGCAGTACCATTAAGCATTATATGCAAAAATTTAGTGATTATAATACAGTATGTAAATGATGCATTGATTAAACAATTCTTTATATTGGAATTATATGAGAAAATGAAGACTAAACTAAACTTCGATTAAATTAGTATGTCTACACTGTATTTAATGTACTTAACTGGCTCACAGAGGTACAGTGTTATTCGTTTGTGAGCTGAAGTTATATGGATGTACATTTACTTTAATGTGTGGCTACAAACAGTTGTGTAGTGCAAGGTATATACAGAGTATACCCACTTTATTAGATGGCATGGGGTAAACCCACTTTTAAATTTCAAATATTAATGAATAATATTAATTTCATAATGATCCTTATGCTGAGAAGTCAAGCAGCTGTAGTTAAGCGACAATACTGATTCCATTTTGGAGTTAACCAAATATGCAAGACTAATCAAACATGTCACTGTTTATAACACAGGGCATTCAACCTTAGTTTGGCCACTATGTACTGTGTCTTAAGAACTAGTCTAATCAACTAGGGCTAATCAGTACATTTTGGATTGAAATGAGATCAGTCTTGACCAGTTTTGAAGAAAATAGATTACTAACTTGTATGACTAGTCTAAACAGTTTATGCAGTCGACCACAGGACATACTGTGTGAGTGACTGGAAGATAGCATTGTGCTATCAGCCCTATAACTAATTTAGTTATAAATTGCTAACGGTAGCCGAATAGCAATGAAATCACGATGCCCCTCTCCATTCAAATTGCCATCCAAAGTCACACCTCTTTCAAAACACATGAACACGCACAGATCAGACGGTCACATCTCATGTCTCGTTCACCAGTGAGAAAACTTTGCAGTACAAAGTGAATAACATTACCAAAATAACCAACATAAACAACTGTTTTACATCAGAATTAAAGAACACTTTCGGCTGTGTAGACATAGTAACATAACTATATCGTTATGCTAATCCATAAACGAACACAAATTTCAGAAGCAACACAATGTTTCATCAAAGTAGAATATCTGAATCCATCTCAATACAAACATATCGTGTACCTGTCTTACCAAAATAAACTTTTAGACCCTTTGCCTCCTGCAGCTGTTTGCATCTCGTGGTAAAGCAAGTTGCCGATGTTCATTTGTGTTTTTGCTCTTTGCTGAGCCAGACAGTTTTTGCTGTTGTTGTTATAAAAGATTTCTTTCGTTGTGTGGCTCCTGTGCAGGTTGTCAATTCAGCAGAAAAGTTTGTCATTATCCCTCTGTTTACAGACAGGAGATGAGCGCACGTGAACACACCGATGATGTATGGTGTCTGCGTGAACAAGCTGCGCAGTGACATTCAAATTATGCTTACGGATGAGGGACAAAAAAGACAACATCCGTTCGAACCGAGATCTATGATTGGTTTAAAATTTTTTGGTCCTACGCCTTTCACAGATGACAGAAATTTCAACAAATACATTCAAACAACTTAACATAGTGATTGCTATCAGGATGTGAGGAAACTTTTAATCAGCATAACTAAAAGTGTTTCTGGATCAAATCAGATACCCTGCCTTTAACCAAATAGCTGTCTCCCTCCAAGTGACCATGTCTGTGTGGCCAGGTAATACAACATCTGACTTCAGTAAAACTCCATCAACCTCCAAAATAGACAGCATAACACTAGTGATGACAATAGAATAAATTATATGAAAAATAATAAAGTATACCTGGAAAATGTACAGTCACCTCCATAAGTATTGAAACAGAAGCAGGTTTTGTGTTATTTAAGCTGTTTACCAAAATTTATTCCAGTTAAAGTCATATAGTAAATATAGGCTTAAAGTGCACACATCCAGTTTGGATGAATGGTTTAGGCAGTTTAAAATGTGAGAGTAAAATAAGATCATCCACCACTGTTATCCTATATAGGTGTACAGGATTTTTATGTTGCTATGCTCACCATTGTGTTTTTTTAGTTAGAATGTTGATCTGGTCACTCTTAAGGTTCCTGCCATCTCTCTGATGGATTTGTTGTGTTTTGATGTATATCTAAAAGGGGCAGTTACATTAAATGGCTGTTATTCCCCTGCTGAAAAAAACAGCATCAAACCAGCATGGACCAGCATGGGAATTATGCTGGTCTATGCTGGTTTAGCTGGTGTTCACTAGCACAGTGGTTCTTAATGTTATTCCTGGAGGCCCACTGGCCTGCACATTTTGTATGTCTCTTTTGTCTGACAGACTCACTTCAGTTCATGGAGATCTCTTCTAATGAGCTGATGATTTGAATTAGGTGTGCTAAATAAGGGAGACATACAAAATGTGCAGGGCAGTGGGCCTCCAGGAATAACGTTAAGAACCACTGCACTAGCAAATAAGCACCAAAACACAACATATGCTGGTCTTGCTGGTATGCTGTTTTTTTTAGCAGGGTCCTTAACTATTTAGACAATCTGGATGTGAATGCCCTCTGAGTAAAGCTGAGGGTGTGCACTATAAACTATGTAACACAAAATGTGCTTCTGTTCCAATATTTATGAAGGTGACTGTATGTAAGGGTCAAAGATCACATAAAGTTGAAATTTAGTATCATAGTAGCACCAGACCCCGAGCCTAACCCTCATTTGACTTGACATTGTTCATTTAAGAGCATCTCTGTGGCTATTAGACACAGATGCATATAAAGGCCATATTCCTGCATAAAAACTAGAAAAACTCCTTATTTTAGAGACTTTGTATGACATCTTTGTATGATACTCAGGGGATGCTGCAAAACCACCATGTGAAGTTTGGGGCTGGTCAGATCTGTCTAGAACAATATATTGATGACAATACATGCACAATATAAGCACACCTGAAGTGTCGCTTATAGACCTTTCAGCTGCAATAACACAAACAAACGGATTTTGTGGCCCAAACTTAACTTCCAGTAAACGTCTGCATAGAACAGAAGTCCATCTACAGTACAGTAGATTATTTCTGATAACAAGCAAAATAAATAACCACAAAATTACTCAAATCAGAGCTAAAGTGTATCAACCATAAAACTGAGAAACAATTGCTTGGAGGAAGAAGACTGGAGAATCAATGAAATTATTAATATAAACTTTAATTACAGTAACAAAAACCAGGCAGACTTAAAGTTTATTTCCACATCCTTTTTGTTTCCTATCTGAATTTGCGGAATTGCCCATGTCCTTCACACGTGATGCCTTAGATTTAGACATTAAATAGGCTATACTGTCTACTGTCATTCTGTCAAATGTTTAGATGAAGGTTGTGATTTATTTCACCTACAGTTCAATTTGAAGTCATCTAATACAACATTGTTTAGTCAAGAGAGACTACACGACTGTCAGCGTGTGCCACAGTAGTAGAAACAACACAAATATGGATATAAAGTCATTAACCCACTGTAACTGTACTATATATGTCTTAATACATAAAGCTGCGTTTAAGTAATAAGTATACATGCAACCAGAGGTGGGTAGGAACGGTACATTTACTTCATTACATGTACTTGAGTAAGATTTCTGAAAATATTTACTATTAGTACATTTAAAATGCCCTACTAAAAAACAGCTAAAACCAGCATAAGCTGGTAGCTGGTTTCAGCTGGTTTAAGGTGTCAGTAGCTGTTTTAAGTTGGCCCATCCAGCCTGGCAAAGCTGGTCAAGCTGGTGGGTCTGGTCTTCCAACCTGACCAGCTGTACAGCTTAACCAGCTTAAAAAATGACCAAAACACAGGTAAACCAGATAGTTCATTAGCACAACCAGCTAACCATTAGGCCTATGTAAATTAACCATGGATTTATTGCGGTAAAAGTGTAGTAGGTTTAACTATGGTTTTTGAAATCCATGGTTGTCAAAACTTATTTTGTTCTTACCATGGTTTTACTACAGTAACCATGTTTTTTTTAACTCAAAGAGCTAAAACCAGCTCACCAGCTTATGCTAATTTTAGCCGCCTTTTCAGGGTTCACTTTAACTCTTACTGGAGTAAATTTAATGGACAATTTGTACTTTTACTGCGTTACTGTATTTTAATTCATTATTGTTTCTTGGCCATTTGCTCATTAATTACTCATTTGAGTCGATTCCTTCGTGGATTGCAAATAAATGAGTCCTTTGAGTCGATTCTTTTCACGAATGTATTGAACAATGGGCCAAACGTTTGAATTGATTCGCGAATCAGTTTGAATGAATTGTTCAGTACGCTGCGCAAACTGAACCGTCTGTTGCGGTTTTTTTCACTCATATAAAAAAACACGGAGAACATAAAGAGTGTTGGATGGCATGGATATGAATCTACTACATCTATTTACTAAAAGCAAACTTCACACGTGTACTATTGATGAAGACCCGGCAGTATAAGCGCGCGACCTGTTCGTCGTCAGATAAACGCGCGCACTATACTGTAACAGCACAGACTGAAGAAAATCCGTCGATGATTGACGTGTGATTTGCTGTATCTTCAAATGTAAGTGCTTCTTATTTTACACTGTCGATGTCATCAGACCACTTTGGCAGATGCTCTGAGTTTAGTTAACTTTTTTGCATAGTGAATTCGAAACTGTCGGTTTATTTAATATTGTCTGTACTTTAATATTGACTGTACATCGACATGAAGACTAACTGTTAAGAGATAATTTCACAGAAATGCTTCTCTATTGTGTGTTTGTTATTACAGTACTTGTACAGTAGTCTTTAACCTGTACTGTTTGTGAATGGTGCAATTTTTACACATATTGTGTAAATACAGTAACATAAATGTAATATTTTAAGGTCCATTTAAATTTCAGATACTGATCATGCAATCCTTGATAAAAAGTGCAATACCTAAATTCACCATGGTTTTACATTTTTAATACATCATTACTGTAGTAACACAGGTAACTGGATTTTAATAAATACACTCATAAAATATAATTTAAATAATATATATGGTTATTCTTGCAGAGGGTAATAAAAATGCATAAAATATGTAGGGTTTTGGTAAGACATTGAGATGTCACATGGAAGTTGACCTTTGACCTGAGATATAGCCAAAAATTGTTGTGTAAGATCACAAACTTCAAAATATCACTAGACATGTATCCAGATGTAATAAAAACCCCTTCATCTGTTTTTGATATCAATATATAGAGATCTAATCAGCTTTAACATTTGTGTCAGACTTAAAGAAATTCAGGCATTCCTGAGATATTGAATTCACAAGTTCAATTATGGCCAACATTTTGATTTGTTAAGTCACAGTGACCTTGACCTTTGAACTCTGCTCCTCAAATAATTTGCACCCTAAACATTTATGACAAATTTGAAGAAATTCCCTAAAAGCAGTCTTTTTAGAGCTATCGCAAGGACTATTTATAGGCGCAATATGTTGTAAATTCATAGGGGGCGATAGAGAGCAAACCGTGTGTGTATCCAAGGTAAAAAAAAAAATCGGTCCCTCTCATTTTTCCATCAATCTGAGGACCTCTTTAAAACTTAGAGAAAAGCCTATATTACAGCCATTGGAGGCCATTACAGTGAAAACATAGTGAGGACCGGCCTAAATGTCCTCACTTTGTAAAAAGGTCCTCACTCCAAAGGTTAAAAACTCACGCTGGTCCTCACAAAGATAGCCAAACAAACACACTGGTTTCCATGTTTTGTGGGGACATTTCATAGGCGTAATGCATTTTATACCATACAAACTATATATTCTATTCCCCTTACCTACCCCATTCCCTAACCCCAACCATCACTGAAACCCTTCTGATACTTCACATTTTCAATAAACATCATTCCGTTTGATTTATAAGCTTGTTTCCTCATGGGGACATCAAAATGTCCCCACAAGGTCACAAAAACACTGATATTCCTATCTTTGTGGGGACAATTGGTCCCCGCAACGTGATAATTACCAGGTACACACACACACACACACACGCACACACACACATTCGCATTCAATTTACATTTCTGAAGTGTCATATATTATAAAGAGATTCTCAGATGGTTTTTCATATTTAATAAGTCAGTACCAAAATCAAGCAAAAATATACACAATACTGTCACCTAGCACACTACCTATGTGTTAATTAATAATGCAATGCAATAAAATAAACATTTTGTAAATTAAAAAAAACCCAGCAAAAGTCATCAGTTTGCTTCATATTGCTCAATGTCTCACAATCTTATTTTGTGAACTGTTTTTACATTTTTATTTTATTTTTGATTATACGTAGCATTTTGACATTCTGTATCCATATTTAGATTGTGACACACCAGCTGAGGGTCACTGTGATAAATCATATCTGTCTATGAATTATAGTTTTGACTCACATTCTTCTGTGTTTGCAAGTGGAGGCTTTGTTCCAAAACCCCAAGAATACATCATCTTTGTAAAGCCGGTTTCAAAATCAATGCAGGAATATTATGTTGCCTTGTAAGATATACCCATTCTGCACATGCATTAAAGGGAAATAACATTCATGTCACCAGGTGACGATCTGTGAGGGCGGAACCAAAAGTGTGCAAGATCGGTTCCGCCCGGTGATGGTTCCGCCCGGACGACTGACTCCAAACACCGGAATTCCCGGGGTTTCCCCGAACACCAAATCAAGCCCGATATCGTACAGGTGAGGGCGATTAACACAGCGATTGCTGATAGGCCGATAAGGAGAGAAGGCTGAGTATAAAAAGACCTTTGAAGACATCGGATGGGTGTGCTGTTCTTTTTGTACTTTGTGAGTACGTTGCTTACGCTTTGTTGCTACGGTGGAGATCGGATAGGTTGACTCACATTGATCCCTTAGGGAAGACGAGAGGTTGGAGACGTCTGGGTAAGGAAGCTATTGTGTGATTTGGATGTTGAGAAGAGCACACGAAGACATTGGATGTATGGATGGGGAGACTTTTTGACAACAAAGCGTGAGTAACAATCAAAGCAAACTCTATGCGCTATTCAGAAGAAGAGTTACCGGTGTATTTTGTGAGTGTGTTGAAGGTTACCGGCCCCACTACGAGGGGAAACGTGGGCGTGCCGTACGTGGATTGTGGAACACCAACTGGGAGATCTGTAGACGAAACTCTCCATCATTCACGGCCCTGCGGATAATGGAAGCGTAGGTGAGCCGAAGAGGTAACCAGGAGACATACAGGGGTGTTGCTGAACATATTCACGTGTGAATTCTTTTCTCTCTCTCTGGCGAGTACAATGCCCAACCCGTCTCTCGAGGAGCCGAGGCCTAGTCGGCCAAGTCTTAACTTCACGCGGAGTGTGTGTGCAGAGTGCTGTGGTGAGTTGTGACTTTCATCGGGTGTTTTCACTAAGCTTGCTGTGTGTGTGCTGTGTTTACAGTAACCGAAGCCGCCCTGGCTCCGTGCAGATTGTGCGAAGTAACAGCACGTTGAGGCCGAGCCATATGAGAGAAACCAACGACTACCATAACCCCCTGAGTGTCGGCTAGAGCTCACGTCAACCCGGAAAGCAGGGAGTGGTGTAACCCAACTGCACATCAAAGTGAACAACGGCCAAGGTACATTGTACGGATTGAGGGTTGAAGTTGTGTCTGTTTAGAAGAACTCGGTGTGTGCGCGGAGCCTCGTCGAGAGTTCGCCCCAGTTGAAGACCCCCTGGCATTGACCAGGAGGGGGAGCTTGGGAAGCGTTCAGCTCTGCGGCGCCCGACCTTGCAGTCCCCACGACACCTACGAAGCTTTGGCAGACGGGTGAAGGCATATAGTGTGCGGCCGTTGTGGTGAAAGTCCGCTGCCTGGAGGAGTGAACCAAAGGCTCCAGTCTTGTGAGTAACCTACCTGTGTAGTGTGTGACCTACCTGTGTTTACAGCAACGCCTCGAAGAGGACCAAACAGTGTCAGTAGTGAGAACCCCTTACCTCTGTCTCCACGTATGCCTTGGAGTGAACCAAAGGCCCAAGTGTTGTGAGTAACCTACCTGTGTAGTGTGTAACCTACCTATGTTTGCAGCAACGCCTCGAAGAGGATCGAACAGTGTCAGTAGTGAGAACCCCTTACCTCTGTCTTCGCGTATGCCCTGGAGTGAACCAAAGGCCCAAGTCTTGTGAGTAACCTACCTGTGAAGTGTACAACCTACCTGTGTTTACAGCAGCGCCTCGGAGAGGACTGTACAGTGTCAGCCGGGAGATATACTTACCTCCGCTCCAACGTAGATCCCGAGGTGAAGGACGGTCCAGGTCCCGTGAGTAGCTTACCTGAGGACGAGAGGGACAGAGAGACAGAAACAACGTTCAGATAAAGTGTGACTCGGTGCTGGGCCAAACATTAATTGTGTTCTCCCTGTTTTGCCTCCAGGAGGAAGCGGAGGGCGCCACGGGTTCAAGAACAGCATAGAAGAAGATTCCTGGCCCCCGTCCCCTAGTGCAACTCATCCTGGAGGCGAGAAGAAGATTGTTTTAAACTGCCCTTCCCCTTTTTCTTCCCTTTCCCCTTTTCTTTTAACTATTTAATAAAGATACATTTTAATTGTAGTATACTCGTCTGTCTGGTCATTGGGGTGGTCTTGGGAACCTCCTCGAGGTGGAAAGTAGAGAGGGGCGTGGCCGGTTAGCTATCTTAGGTCCGCCCCGGCCGTGACATTCACATACCTGCAGATGCCAGTAGTCTGTATTTGTCATTGAAAATGAATAGCAGATGATATAGAACTTAGAAAATGCAATTCACAAGCTAAGCTTGCTGATCAATATATATAATGACAAGCTTAAACACATGACAGACTATTAAGAAGGATGCATTAAGACACTGGTTTTCAAACTGGGGGCTGGGGCCCCCAGGGGGGCCGCGAGATGGTGCCAAGGGGGCCCCAGTTTTATGACATTTTATGAAATACATTAATTTATCATGAATTCTGTGTAATTAAACCTATAAAATAAGGCTACTAACCAAAAGCACTACTTTGTATAATTTAATGTTTTTTTTATTAAAATGTTGAGTTTTAGAACAGTTTTTTTGTCACAAATTTTCTTTGGGGGGCCACGAAGGAATGCACTGTACACAAGGGGGGCCGCACGCTGAAAAAGTTTGGGAACCACTGCATTAAGATATCCATGCTTTTAAAATGAAAATGCACTAATGTAAAATGCACTCTTTGGAGTATCTGAAGTAATGCAGATGATCCTTCTGGGTCTGAATGTGAACACTAAGTGACACATTACCAGCAATACTAAAATCTGAGTTATAAACATGGGGTCCAAATTTTGTGTGTGTGTGTGTGTTTATGCTTGTCTACATGCACACCCAATCCACCCAAGAGTGCATAATTATCTTTGTGTGTGTGTGTGTGTGTGTGTGTACTTGTTGGAAGGTGTTGCAGATGTTTATATAAAGTCTTTATCAGTTCCACATGTTAATTTCTGCTGCTGCAACATTTTCACTATGACTGGGAAACTAGCAACTATTTTTGTTGTATATCATCTACAACATTTTAAACATTAAACATTAAAACTACAGAAACAGTTTTTTTGCTGTTGTTTTGAGCCAGATGTTGGTGCATAAAGTACTTAGGGAGCACTGTTTAAAAACATAATAATACACATGAAAAAATCATCTCTAGATATATGTACATTTAGAAATATTTCCAGAATAACATGAATTGCATGTTTTCATTTAATTTTTTATAAACAGTTGTCGGATGTAAACATGGTGGACTGTGTTGCTCACTCAGGCCAGGATTTATTCTAAAAGGGTTAAAGGCGGAGTCCATGATGTTTGAAAGCCAATGTTGATATTTGAAATCACGTAAACAAACACGCCCCTACCCCAATAGAATCTGGACCTTCTGTTGATAGACCCGCCCCACACATACGCAACCCGGCATTTGATTTGATTTGATTGGCTATAAGTGTGTTTTGGTAGTCGGCCCGTCTCCTTTTCCAAAGCGTTTTTCAAACATCATGACCGACTCTGCCTTTAATAGGTTTATTTCCAGACATGGGTGGGGCCAGAAAGTGGTGTTCCAGTGAACAACTCAATCTGAGCTACTGGTTCTGGTTCTTAATGGCAGAGTGGCTATCTCCTGAGTGCAAATATATGCATATTACCAGTCAACATTTTAGACACACATACTCATTCTATCTTTATTTTCTCCACATTATATATATAATGTTTAGAATAATGAACTAACAGCCACAGCATTTTATCAAGACATTTCTTAAGATAAATAAGAATATTTAATATAATCTATTCTAGACTCTTATTGCATGTTTTTCTTCAATATTCAGTCTCAATCATCAATAAAAAAAAAAAAAAATTATGAAAGAAATGAATATGTTTAGCACAACTATATTTTAGTTGCACTTTTTTGTAAGCAATTACACATATAACTTCAGACTAAAAGATTTTTCCTGCCAGAGTCTTAAGTGTATTAATATCTAGTTGTGGCAGGGTTCTGGCAGTACCATGTTTTGTGTGGGAACACGTGGTCATGTTTTGAAATTACACCACGTGTTTTCCTTGTCTCGTCACTTTTATCCCTCTCCCTGGTTTGTCTTTATGGTTTAATCATTGTCACCTGTTCCCCTCATTAGTTTCTCCCTATTTAAAGTCCTTGTGTTTATTGTTCTGTCCTTGTTCGTTTATGCTTTATGCCTGTGAGAAGTCTGCACTTGTGTTCATCCTGTAAATCCTGACAATTTTAGTTGAGTGTTTATAGCCGTTTTCAGTTAGAACTAGTGATGGGCAGTCCGGCTCTTTCCATAGATTCGGCTCTTTCGGCTTAAGCTCCGGCTCTACATTTTAGTGATGGCAGTCTGGCTCTTTTCATAGATTCGGCTCTTCTGGCTCGGCTCCCTCTTACGGTCCAACCCCTGCCTGCGTCTGAAGATTCGGCTCTGCTCGTTCGCTACAAAGAATCAGCTCTTAGAGCCGGCTCGTTCGCAAACGACCCATCACCAGTTAGAACTTAAAATATACAACTATGGACAAGTTAAGAGACCACTTCAAAATTTGTTTGGTTTTCTGGATTTACTATTGTAGGTATGTGTTTACATAAAATGATTGTTTTTGTTTCATTCAGTGAACTTCTGACAACATTTTCCAAGATTCTAAAAAAAACACTTTTTAATTTGTATATTTGCAGATTAAAACTGAAACTGAAAAACTGAAAACTGACCTTGAACACTCCAAAGTATTAACAAGACAATCTTTATTTTTGTCATGCAAGGAGAGTTCAGAAGTTATGGAATGAATGTTATTCACAATTCTTTACATGTCACTCCTCAGGTTTTCTTGTAATTCAACTGCCATACGTGTAGAAGTGCTCTCTTAATTTTTCCAGAGCTGTAGGCTATTTCAGGGCAGATCACCACCTGCTCCGTTTTCTGTCTGTGCCCCATCTGAAGCCTTTAGCGGCCCTTAGTGGTGAAATTAAACTCCTTTAAACTATGAATGTGGAAACAAACACAATTGGTAACCCAAACCCAGACTCTTTTATATTGACTTCTTCGACTACAACTCATTTAGTTTTAAAGGAAGCAGTTCATTTATGATTTACTCACAGGGAGATTAAAAGTCAAACGTTTAAAAACACTTATTTTGCCCCAAAATAGCGTCATCTTTTAAATTATAGTATGAATTTTCAAAAACCCCAAAACTCAAAATGTATCAAATGACTAGCAGAGCAGACATCTCCATTTACAAAGATACCAGGATTGTACAAATCTGTCGAGTATTGAGAAAGTTATGATATTTTTAATATTAGAAAACAGAGGAAAAAGTATATATGGATGTCTATGGAATGTGTGTGACCGAAATGCTACTTATTCATTATTCATTTTTAGAACGATGCTTGCAGCTGATGTTCTGACAGAACGTTCACTGTAGTCTATAGATACGCGACTACCAAATTTCCGCGGTTTATTTAAATACCCTCTCCACCATAGACTCAGAGTATAATGTTTCAGACCAAGATAAAAGATATTTATTTTGGTCCATCTACCTTTCATTAGAGACCAGAGCTTCGTGGAAGCACACCGCCCGGTTGAAAGTGACAAATGTTTAAACAGTTGAGAATTTAAAACACCGAGTTGAAAGTTAAAAATATCAAAAGCTTCCGGTGGTCGGACTTGACCTATAGGGAATGTCAGAGCCATGGCGGACCACGGAGTCTCTCCAGAGTTCCCGGAAGTCACAGTCAGCTCCATAGAGTTGGATTAGAAAGATTGAATGTGTTGAACTTAATACAAGTTTTAAGACTTGTTAATACGCTTGACAAATAAGATTGTACTATGTTAGCAATACATGTGAATCGAATGACTTTATGCATCAGTGTGTTTGTAGTGCATTTTTTCTCATTTAATTAGTACATTAGGGGGTGTTAGTAGAAAACGGGTCAGGCTAGGACAAGCTGTGGATAACTTTAGCAACACACAACAAACCACGAACAGCCTTTTATTGGTAAATTTCTTTTTCTTAATGCAGATTCATCCATTATTGTAAATATTGTGTAATTGTCACAAGTCGGGGTGGACCCAGATGTAAATAAGGTCACGCCCCTTTTTCCACCTCGAGGAGATTCCCAAAGCCACCCCAATGACCAGACACACAAGGTAGGCATAAATTAAAATGTATTTTATTTAATTTACTTAAAAATAATAAATAGGGCAGGGAAAAGGGGAACTTAAAATAACAGCCCCTCTAGGCTCTCTCCACAGCTCGGCTTCTCAGGGTTCACGCTGGCTCTCTCTCTCTTCCTCCACAGACAGCAGCTGGGACACAAAGGCACAGTGAATCGTTCTCAATTCGTTCTCTCACTTCTTCGCTGATTACAGCTGCTGGTACGTATGGTTCTCCTTCACAACGAGTCTCCTTAGAGCTCACACTTGTTCTCTCTCTCTTCCTCCACAGACGACAGCTGGGACACAAAGGCACAGTGAATCGTTCTCAGTGAGTTCTCTCACCTCGTCGCTGATTACAGCTTCTGGTACGTATGGTTCTCCTTCACAACGGGTCTCCTTAGAGCTCACACTGGTTCTCTCTCTCCTCCTCCACAGACGACAGCTGGGACACAAAGGCACAGTGAATCGTTCTCAGTTAGTTCTCTCACCTCGTCGCTGATTACAGCTTCTGGTACGTATGGTTCTCCTTCACAACGGGTCTCCTTAGAGCTCACACTGTTTCTCTCTCTCCGCAGACGACAGCTTTCTTCCCTGTTGATGGACAGACTGAACAGGTTATGCTATATTCTCTCAGGGTAGCGGACTCACGATAACGGCTAGGCGTACTGCATCGACCGGCAGTGGTTTCCAAGATAGCGCCGGGGGCCAAACCCTCTCGGCTGACTCGTTGGTTCAACAGAGGGGCGGGAGTGTCACGCCGTCACACCGGGTCGAGCGCTGCCCTTTCCTCGACGCCCGTTGGCAAATCGAAAAACCGGACCGGGGCGCCCCTTTGTAGAGACCTCGGGGCAGCGGATCTCCTTCGCCTCTGACTCTGTGATGATAAACAGCACACGGGTAAAGTAGCAATGAAACTGGTAATACTCACACCGCCAGTCGTACAGATCTTCACCGCCACTCCTAACACAAGTCCGCCAAGCGTCTGGCTACGAAAGTACTTCAGGAACTGCTCCGTAATTTCTAGGGCTGAAACACACTCACAGCATAATCGTACACAGGGTTATTCTAGGATCCGTTTTCCTCTTCAGCGCCCCTAGCGAGTGACTGGAGGCGGGTTACGTCTGACACGACACAGCAATCTCACTGCAATATACACAGCACCACTTCAAAGTGAAATTTCTACATCCAAGACTCACCCACCACGCTCAGTGCACACAATAGAAGCCCGTCTTCCTTCGCCTCGCTCTGGGCAAGAATGTGGAGATGGTAACACGGCCTAGCAGTTGTTTTCCGTCACTGTGGCTGTCTCACACAAAGATCCTGTGGCTCACCCACCACGCTGACTCAGGGGCAGGGCCACCCACTCTCGCTGGAAAGCGCTTAAAAGATATCCAGGTCAAGTACAAACAAGATACATTCAATGCATGAATTCGTTTACTCACAACTGCGGTGCTTCGGTTATCTCACGCTTCCTTAGGTTAACTTCTCCTTACGATGATTCCAGCTACACAGATAACGGTCTCTCCAGTCTTCAATACCACCAATACACAGATGGGTACTCACGATAGCACGTTCCTTCTTCTTTCACTTCATTCATACAAGGTCAGTCTCCGTTTACTTTCCAACCCGTAAGGTCTTCAATGTCTGCATCAGCCGAAATCCCACGATGCACAAAGAGAGAGAGAGCAAGTCCAACAATCCGACTGGCGTACCCGGTGAGTTTAACTCGGCGCTACAGCACACACCAACACTGGTCATAACAACAACGACTTCGGGGTGCTCCTTTTTAAAGATCCACAGCCTGTCTTCCTTTCGCCACCTGTGGCTCTGTCCTCTTTCCAGTCGCTTAGCGATCCCCGGATCAGCAGAGCCTTCGGGCTCTTCAAAAGGTGCGTGTCTTTGTTTGCCTTTGGCAAAGGAGCTTCCCCCGTGTCAGCCGCCGCTCGTGTACATCGCTCTCGTGTCAGTCGCTTCCCTTCTTGTGTTTCAGCAGAGCTATTTATTTCAACCGGCCTCCAATCATGTTTCGCTGCCTTAATCCCTCTCACCTGCGGCTCGTCAAGCCCTGATTCCATCGTCCTGGCAACCAGGAAGTGAGAAGGTCCGTCCTCATATTTGGCCCGGTGGGGAAACTTTCAGGGCGGAACCAAAACTTCCCGAACTTTGGTTCCGCCCTTAAAAAAAAGATCGTCACCTTGTGACATAATTAGAGAGGCTAAATAAAGTGATGGTGGTATAAAGTGCATATTTATGCATCAACGTATGGGTGGAGTGTTTTTGACACTGTGGTTTTGCTGGTTAATAAATTTAATAAAATAAATGTATTTATTAATAACTTGTCAAATGTATACTTACATAGTTAAGAGATTAGTAATCATTTAAAGTGATGATGATGTTATTTCCCATCAGATGTTTATATTAACAATAAAAAGAAAACTACACTAAGCCAGAAATATTATTATAATTTATAATAAATTAAACAAAGTGCTTTGTAAGTCTTTTTTAATGTTGTGCTTTATTTATAAATTAAACCAGTATGAGTTACATACTACATTCACATTTTGATGTGATATACAAATATTGTAAAAAAAAAAAAAAAACGTTTCTTGACTATAAATTAAGAAAAATAGCAGCTCTTTGCCTTTAACTCAATGAATTTCAATGGCTCACTATGGGCTTCTAGGAACTAACTGAAGTCTCCGTGAATCACGTGACGGCCGAGCTTCTGGACTTCCGTTGGCACAACTCTGTTTATCTATGGCTCTGGGGAATGTTAATGTACGTCACCGCAGTGTTGCATTATGGGACGTGGGCGCAATGTTTAGAGGCACCGCCGACCGCTATTATGGGCGATACCAGTTATTTTCTTGTCGATCCGATACCAAGTACTTTTAAGACAAGTATCACCGATACCAATACCGATTCCGATACTTTCTATAAAAAATTTTATCTATGTATTAAAGTTTATTAAAGTGATTTTATGGGGTCTTTTGATAGCCATCATTAATAATAGCAAATAAAATAGACATGACAACGTTTTGCACTGAACATTATTATAAGATTTCTTACCTTTTGGAGATAAAACAATTAAATGCTGACATCAACATTTTCCTCTTGAGCCTTTTTTATACTGATAAAATCTACTGCTTTTGAAAATAAAATAAAACCCTGATAAATGTCAGTATACTCGAATGCACTGAAAATCAAACCAGGGATGACTGTGAGGCTGATGACTGTGAGGCTCCACTTCGTCGTGCTCTGTAAGGTATTTTGCTTTTTGATGCTTTGTCATATTTGTGGTATTACCAAAATGGCGTATTTTTTGTTGTTGAATGTCAAACGAGGCTTCGCATTATTAACTGACCGCAACAATGCACTTAAACCCATTTTTTAAACCTGCTTGCACTGACTGAGGTGAGTGTGCTGGTAGTGACTGAGCGAATGAACGCAGCGGAAGGAGATGGGACTGAATGAGCGAACGCGGTGATACAGCGGAAGAAGATATAGTTCCCACTGACCTTACGATTTAAGTGTATTTATATACAAAATGGCGTCCAACTATTACTTAAAATTCTAAAATCACATGTTAAAAAACAAACAAACAAATAGAATCGATACTTGTACTTGAGAATCAATCCTTTTGATACCAATGCAGGATCGGAAATATCGATACTTTAGGATCGATCCGCCCATCACTAGCTATGCCATTTAATTGTGGGTGTGTTAAGCTTGTAAAACTATGTAAAATTGAAGAAGAACGGAAGAAATCGAGAAGTTGAAAGAAAAAGAGAAGGGACCCTATCGGGAGAAACTAAATGCTACTGCCAAAAAACTTTATTTGGACAAATAAACAACATCCATATGATTTAGCAGCCCAAGACGCACTACCTCCGCTTACATATCTGGTCAATTACCTTGTTTTTGCAGGACTTTATTTACACTTTGCAGGAGTATAAGAGCTATAAATCCCTTCAAGCTTATAGTAAGATCACACTTCTTCTTTTGGAGTCTTATGACGCTTGGCAAACCAGCTAACGTTATTTACTGACAATGTGTTAATACCTACATATAATGATTCTATAAAATAATTTCTCCGTTGTATTCTGTGCGATGAATCAACACATGTTCATAAGATGGCACTTCTGTTTTGGCCAAGTTTTTACAATTAAAATGCTAAATAATTAGCTAACGTTATGTTATTTATAGGCTGTTTCTCAATTCCAAGAACGCAAAGAACGGACTTACGTCCTCGTGGAGATCGGTCTTGCCAGGCGACCTTGGAAGAACGAACTCGGAAGTTTTGCCGCAATGACTTCTGGGGCGTAAAGCGATTTCAGCAAGTCTGCACTCGATGCATCCTCGATATCAAGAACACATCCGGGTATTTTCATGCGTCCTCTGTCCTTGCGTTCTTGAGAATTGGAATGAACTTCGACCGTTAATGATGACGTAGAGCGAGGACACGAGGACGCAAGATCGCTGAAGAACGCATATTGAGAAACAGCCATAGAGTCACAAGCAGTGGGTTTGAGCAGTTGCATTTAATAAAAAATGTGTTACAATCGTCAAAATTGTCTAAATATTTATTTTTAAAACTCATGTGGTTAGGGTGATCAGAAATGAATGAATGAATGAATCAATCAATCAATAACTTACATTTACAAGTTAGTTTGACAGTGTTAGCATAAAACAAGACAATTTAAGTGGTTCTGCTTAATCACAAATTACTGAATGACTGAACACACTCTCGCTGATACGGACTACCGGCACATCCGGGAACTTGACTGTAAATTTAGTCACCGCCCCTTTTTGGGGGATAAAAAGCCGACCCTCCACTGGCCTCCACTCAAAACAGCGGAACAAAGCAACGTTCCCACACAGCCGGCAGGCGCAAACAACCCATGAAATCACTCAGATTAAACATGTCGAGTATTTATCTGTCCACCCTGCCTGCCATAGAGCCCGAAAGATACATTAACACATTTAACTTGGTCAATATAAAAACATGTCCCTTTCATTCTCACAGCGTCAAATTTGTGTAACAACGCCATCCAGTGATTGCTGGAAATATCGCTAAGCCAGTTAGTTGTGTGGCTGGACGGAAAAGTGCACTCATTTCTCTAAATATAAAGACATAATAAATAAATACTAAGTAACTTTCAAATACGAAGTAAAATCATTCACTTGCTTCCCTGCTGACTCGATGAGGTACAAGTAAATGTCCGGGTAAGACACCTCTGGCCAATAGGGAGCGTTGTTGCACAGATTTGATGCTGGGAGAATGAAAGAGACATGTTTTTATATTGACCAAATTAAATATGTTAATGTATCTTTCGCACTCTATGGCAGGCAGGGTGGACAGATAATTACTCAACATGTTTAATCTGAGTGATTTCATAAGTTATTTACGCCTGCCGGCTGTGTACGAAGGTTGCTTTGTTCCGCTATTTAGAATGGAAGCCAATGGAGGGTCTGATTTCCCCCAAAGGTGGGTGTGAACCTGTTCAGAGACATTCTATGACGTTGCGCCGGTTGTGCGTATGCAGGGATTTTTTTGAAAAGTAAACGTTTTTCTCCTGACTGCAGCAGGCAAACCACGCGATCCGGCGTCTTTTCGTCAGCTCCTGCACCGGCTTCCCTTGTTTTTTCCACGAATAAAAGCTGAAAAACCTATTCCGTTGTTCAGTTTCCTCCCTGAACGATCGCGTGACTGCTTGATCGAGCAGTATTGACCAAACATATCGAAGTTTATTAAAATCTCGACAGAAAATACAAAAACAACCTCCAACACATGAACTCAAATACAGCGAGATAGGACGCAATCCTGCAAATATGGCGGATTACCCATAATGCAACACTGCGTGACGTCAACTCCACATTCCCTATTTATTGTCGTATTTAGTAAAAACATACTACAACCATGCGGCGAGAAGTGGATATTGCATGCCACACATTTGTATGACGTCAAAGTATTGCAAGAGCAAAGACCGAAAGTGAAAGCGAATTCGTACCAAAAAACAATAGGGCTCGTCTTTCCACGGATGCCGCAAAGGTTTTTGTTCAAAATGTATTTGTTATTTCTAATAATTTATTGTGGTCTGGGAACGTTTTTCTTGATATTTCATTATTTTACAGAATTAAGTAGAAGCTCCCGAACATGATAAATGACAGGGCCGTGCACAGGGGGGTGGCCCGGTGGCTAGAGCAACTGCCCTTCTGCCCTAATCGGCTGAGGTGCCCCTCTCGCCAACCCCAGTCAAAGTGTTCTGTTACCGCTCGTCTAAAGATCCACTGTTTCTGGCAGTGGTGTCAAAAGTATTCATATTCATTACTCAAGTAGAAGTATAGATACTAGGGTTTTAAAAGACTTTTGTAGAAGTTGAAGTATCAACTCAAGCTTTTTACTCAAGTAAAAGTGAAAAAGTACTGGTTTCAAAACTACTTAAAGTATAAAAGTAAAAGTAATGAAAGGAAAAAAAATGTCATTAGAGAAAACAGCCTAGGCCGCACCACAGGTGTTGAGGGAGTGAGACTACAAACACCCCTTTTCTCGGTCAAATAGGCACCAAATTCGAACCAAATATGATGCACTCTCAATAAAGATTAATGTTTCTACGGGTGAAATTCTCCTTTAAAGCAGTGGTTCTCAAACTGGATGTTGCCAGATGGTGCCAGGGGCCCCAGTTTTATAATATTTTATGAAATACATTACTTTATTATAAATTCTGTGTAATTAAACCTCAGAAAAATAAGGCTACTAAACCAAAGCAATAAATTGTATAATTTAAAATGTTTTGTTTAATTCAAATTTTAAGTTTTAGAATATTTATGTCAATCCACTGTACACAAGGGAGGCCGCAAAAAATGTTTGATAACAACTGCATTAAAGATCCATATATGTGTACTACTGAGCAATAATATGTGTTCCATAGAGAGGAAGATATAATGACTAGTTGCCTATAAATATTGTAATGGTGCAAAAAGTCAGTCTTCAGAGCAGTGCTGGTGGCCAAACTTTTACAGTGGTGCCCTCTTAAGTTAAAAAACAACAAAATCACACACAACTATAGTATGTGTGAGAATACAAATATGCTATTGTTATCATTTATAATTGTATTTTGACAGCAACACAAACTACAAATATGCAATTATATATTATAGCCTATATTTCTGCATCTGTACTTGTGTAGCTAATGGACTTTTGTATACTTTACTTTAGTCAGTATAAATCCAAGCAATTTTGGAGAATTACTAAATGTCTTTATTGTAAGTAAATTAAAAGTCAAGTTTAAGGAAACAGCTGATGTCTATTAACAAAAGCAAAAGATGGTATGTATGGTTATGTGTTTAATTGATTTAACACTCAAGCATTCAGCTAAGTAGGTTTTGTTAATGCAAATAAAATTTACGGCAGTTATTAGCATATACAAAACAACAATGTCTTTCTTTAGCCTAGATATCTTTGCCATGCTTCAAAACGCAACGCAGCACAATGTCATTTAAGTTGAACAACTGAAGTTACATGATATAAATTGGTATTGTTACACTATTTAAATCACACAGATGAGTTGGTGTCAGCAGCCAGCTATACATTTACACAGGCTTGTGAATGTGAACTGACCTGAAAGTGATGCGCGAGTTTTATTTCGTACTTTTCCATTTGAAGACAGAATGCCGCGTTCTGTTACTGTACAAACGGATGGCGGATGATATCAAAGCATCGCGAGGGGAGACACTCTGCATGCTTTCTAATCGCTCTCGCTGTTCTTTTATTTTTCTCTTTGCAGCGCTATCGAACAAACTTTTGATCATCTGCAGTCAGCTGGGGGGCGGGGATTGCGTACAAACCAATAGGAAGTCGGAATGGTGTATGTTTATACTTCTCATCCAACCACAATCGGATTCATCTCGATGAGGCAATTTATCAAGATAGGTTTTTTAACGATGACAAGCCGGAATGTAAAAAAAGAAAACAAGTTGAAATTAATAGAAGTAACGAGGCGATTTTTAAAATGTAAGGAGTAGAAAGTACAGATAATTGCGTGAAAATGTAAGGAGTAGAAGTAAAAAGTCGTCTGAAAAATAATTACTCAAGTAAAGTATAGATACCCAAAATATCTACTTAAGTAAGGTAACGAAGTATTTGTACTTCGTTACTTGACACCTCTGGTTTCTGGTTATCCACTTCGTGATTTCCCGCCCGCTCCGCAGCATTTCTCACATTCTGTGTCCACTCCGAAGTGGACGAAGACGACAGTTTGTTGTATTAACAGGTAGATTCATTACATTACCTCAGTTGTTGAGCTGCTCAATTAGTAGTTTGAAGCCGAGAGAGGTCGTGTTATATTTATTTTTGCTTGCTTGTGTTCTCGTGTTCACTACTTAATTTTCTCGTTATCTTTTAGCTTTAATCACATCACAAGAATACAACTTTTGTTATGTCGAGATCACGAGAAAACAAGCTGCTGTTTTCTCGTGATCTCGACATAACAAAAGTTGTATTCTTGTGATGTGATTAAAGCTTACGTGTACTCAATAGAACATAATTTTTAGACAGCAAAAGCATATTTAGCAAATTAGCATGGATGAGCAAATAAGATTTTACTTCAGGGATTCGCTTGAGATGAAACAGATTTGCCAATAATTGACCATTTGATAGCGTGGTGAATTTAGGGACCGTCTTTAAAGCACTCCATATACGTTTCTACTTTAAACAGCATTAAAATGTAATAACTTAAAGTCAACAAACAGTAACAAAACCAACGGTAAAGTGTTCGTGGTTGTCAACTATAATGCACACTTTTTTAGATGTTTTATATTTATTCAAATAAACTGTTAAATACTATTGAAGATAGAAATGTGTACAGTGCACTTTAGAGATGGTCCCCAAATTCACGAACATCAAACTTTATTTATTTATTAAGTCTATCGACAATTAGCTACGCGTGGTAACGGCGAACATAGATATGTATAAAGGCTAGATGGCTCGTCCGCGCTGCTGGCCAACTGAGTGCAACGTCCGCATTTCGGCGGCCATCTTAGGACAGGGCGCTCGCTCACTCGTAGCATTGAGTTTTAATGATGCAGGTACTTTTGGATGACCATGGCTTGCTTAATTTTTTGCCGATTTTCAAACGGTTTGGTTTGTTATAAACATCAAAGATGTACCTATGACACTGCATACCTATACTAAAAATAAAAAATAAATTCATGAAACATGTTAAAGCATCCAGAATCATAGCCACGTTAATAACGTTTGTAGAGACCCAGACCGTTTGAAGATCGGTGGAGGGTTGAGCGGGTTGTGGTCATTTAAAAGTGCCTGCACTGTTGAGCTCGGCGCTGCGAGTGGGCGAGCGCCCTGTCCTAGGATGGCCGCCAGGTGATGCCGTTAGGGACTCCGCCTTGAGCCATCTAGCCTTTATACATATCTATGACGGCGAAGACTCCATTTGCCTCAGCAGTCCACTTCAAAATAAATGAAATATTATGGACAGGAAATTACATTATGGCATTTGGATTATTATGTCTGGATAGCGAGAAAACAACTTTTGTTATCTCGAGATCATGAGAAAACAAGCAGCAAAAATAAAAATATGGATGACCTCTCTCGTCTTTCCTATGTTTTTGTATTTCTGTGGATGATTTGCTCTCTGTCTTCTTAAAGTGCTAACAACTTAGCAAACATTTTTAGAATTACAGTGATTGTCTAACGAGTACCCGATGAGATCTAATATAAATAACACCAAATTTGCTGTTGTTGGCACACTTTGTCGACAAAAAATAAAAAACAATGTTTTTTTAAAAAAAAGACAGAGTTGGAAGGGAGGCTGCAAAAGCTGTTCAAAATTGCAAACATGGATTCAAAGCTTCAGCATGTAAATCATATAGAATATTAAGAAGTTTTGTCACACTCTAAATCTTGCAACCCAGTATCACGCTAAAGCGTGTAATAGACACGCTGGTCCACTAGAGGATGCGTGTCAATGTCACGCTTTGCCTCCTCAAGGCGTGAAAATGACACGCATTTATGAGGATGATAACCAATAGGGGGCGATAATTTCTTATTGCCAACAACTTCAACAAGAGAAGCGACGCAGTGATATGCGTTCTCTGGAGCTCCATGGGTAAGGCTTTCTTGGAAATTTGGTGATTAATGTTACTAAAATTGAGTAAATCCTGTGTTTATGTTAAGTCTTTGTTGCAACGTTAGCAATATAATATCACCGCTAAGGCAACAGACAAGTCAGTGCACGCGTTTGGTCAGAATCCAATTCGCTCATATTTAGGACATAATTGTTTGTTCAGGTGCGGTCATTTAAGAAATCCTAAAGTTGGTGCAGCATAACATTTAATTTGCGTGTGTGGACTATGGAGTTATCTATAGTGGTTTTTACGTTACTAAGGTCAGAAACATTATTGGATGACTGTTTGATAATCAGCTAATGTATTAATCACAGAAAGCTGCAGTGACTGCATTATATTATGTTGCTAAACAGTTGTTCTGGCGTTTTTAAACCAGTAGTTTTATTAATTTCGCGCGGAATACAGTTCATGAAATAAGCTCTAAATGAAAAAAATAACCGTTTTAAGTGAATAATTGTGTTCATTGTAAATCTGCTCATCTAAACATACAAGGCGGAACCAATCGATCACAGAGAGCGATCGCTGCTGACACCGTCAGCAGCACTTACATTCAGATTACAATAATATTTCACATTATTACATTCAGATTACAATAATATTTCACATTATAAGTGTTTTTATATCAAATAAATGCAGCCTTGGTGAGCAGAATAGATTTATTTAATTATTTAATATTATTTATATAATAAGGCTAGTTTGTGCAGTTACATCTATGTCAATTGATCGTTAGAAGGGATTAAAATTGATTGTGTTATGTTCTGTAATTGTTGTTAATAAATCTGTCAGAAGAAAGTGTGTAAAAGTTTGACTACAGTAACCATATCTAACCAAGCTTCAAGTACCAAGATAATTATTTCATTTATTTCTCTGAATTCAGAATTCAGAACTGTTCATTTATGCAGTTTATGCTTTATTTATAGGTAGCATAACTGTTACCTTTTTGTTTACAGTTCTGCATATATAATATGACAAACCTAGGAGACTTTGCTGTAAGAGAATTAATCATGTTTTTGTTTTCTTTTCTCAGGTCCGGTCAGTACCCACCACCCTTCCCTGTTAACATCACCCACACTTTATACTTTTTCTTAGAAAACCAACGGCTCTTTTAAGAGCCACTTCAATAATCAACTCACTCACTCTCCTCAAGTAAGTATTGCTTTTTAATTTTATAATCTTGCCCTGCTTTGTACTTCTCAAAGTCTCTTTCACTCTCTCCCGTTTACTCTTATCTTTATTAGAAATGCCAGGCCAGGGGTCAACAACTAGAAAGTGTGTGGTCTGCCATACACAACTAAATGTAGCTTGCAAAACCTGCAACACATACAAGGTAGAGCAGCCACATAAGCTTCGGGTAAAAAAGAACTGAAGAAATTTGATCAGAAGCGGGAGAGCTGGGTGCATGATGAAGATATGCCGGTATGAAATTGAGATTATTGTTTTATATACATACATACATACAACATATATATGTTATTTTGCGTGTTTGTTATGTTTTGTATTGGTCAAGGCCTGGAAGAAAACCAAATGCTTGGGGGTCTGAGGTTCTGACACCCCGTTGTCACTTGACTGAGACATCCATTACATGCTTGGAAAGATTAAAGAACCTATTCAAGGTAAGATTATTTTTTTTATGTATTAAAAATTACAGGTAAAAATGTGGTGCCTTCTATCAACTAATGTAGTACTCAGCTTGTGATTGATGCTTTTAGTTTACAACTGACTTTTGACAAATGTGTCACACACCACGTGTTGAATGCATGCTCGAAAGTGACCCATGCAATTTAAAGGGATAGTTCACCCAAATAAATAACATTGTCATTATTTTCTCATTCTGACATTGTTCTAAACCAGCATGAATTCCCTTTGTCTATTGAATACAAAAGATATTTTGATAATGTATGATGATGTTGCTCATTGACTTCCATAGTATTTAAAACAAATACTATGAAAGTCACTGAGTACTGTCAACTGCATCCTTGCCATCCTTGCTCATCAAATTATCATCTTTAGCATTCAAAGGACTAAAGATACTCATATAGGTTTAAAATAATGAGTGAGTAAATGATGACAGTGTGAACTATTCTTTTAACCCATCTTAGTGAGTAGTAAACACACACACACACAGAACAGTGGGCAGCTACAACTGCTCTCAAGTGTTGGGAGAGGTTAAAAGCTAGCTAGCTTTATGTAGCTGATCATGTTTAAGTATCAATAAAATAACATTAATAACTCCATCTGCTTGGTTGTCAGTTTAATCTAAAATAAAATTAAATGCACACACCAGATGATCCAGTCCAGACACAGGACGACAGACGATATTAAACTAAGCTTGAACTCTAATGTGGATTAACGGGTTGACATTTTATTCTACAAATGCTTGCAAATAGGGCTGCAGGATAAATTGCATGAAATTGTCCTGCACTTCTCATCAGTGAAGTCAGTTCTTTGATTAGCAGTAAATCACCATCACCTGTTTTCAGATGGAGCAGCATTTACTACTCAAAGCTGTGTTTCTCTGAAAAGCTAGGCAATATCCAGTTCATTGTCACAGGCAATTTGTCAACGATGATAAATGCAATATTGCGTAGCTTGTCAGTGTACTTCGCTTTGTGTGGTAAATGTTGCTCCATCTGAAAGCAGGTGATGGTGATTTACTACTAATCAAGCAACCAGTGTCTGCATCTAGAGACCAAACATTGGCACTGATGTATGTTAAGATATGTCAGTACAAGTTGTTTTTCTAATTAAAACGCTCAAACATGCATTTTACTTTGGGACTAGTATCAACTCTGACCAGGAAACCACCCCTAAAGGTGATAACACTGGTCCTATCAGAGTAACTTTACAATTGCATATATCATTTGTTTATAACATTAACTATCACATTGAATTGGTAGACACTGTAAATAGTAAATATTGTAGTTATACAATTTCAGTATACCAGTAGAACAAGTGGCACAATTGGTCAACATCCAGACTATCAAACATCCATCACATTTCTATTTTAAATTATTACTGTTTGGTAGAACAATAAGCACTTTTTACATTTGTAAGGTCTACATCTCTTGTTACTACTGTGGCTGCAATTTATTATGATTATTTTAATTGTCGTTTTTCTCTTAAAATAATTGTTTAGGTGTTTGGTCTATAAAATTGTTAAAACGGTTGATCAGTGTTTTCTAAATAATTCTGTATTTCGAAAATGTAGGCGGGACCTCACAAGGTGTTGCAGAACAAGTCAATAAAACCTCATCAGCCCGAGTTGAATCCAAATGGACCAACCTGATCTCCAGGTACCAGTGGCCCTGCCTCATACCAGAGCAGCTCCAACTGGACCACCAGCAGCCCTTATTGCACCACCAAAGTCCCCAATTTGACAGCCAGTATCCCTTTTAGGACCCTCAGGACACCATGCAACCCCACTGCAGCAATCTGGGAAAAGAAACCCATTACCCAGATGGACCCCCAAGAGCCTCCCCAGTTTCTCTTGGAAAAGGTAAGCAAAAAAGGAGCTTTATGAAGTGCATTGAAAATAAATTCTAAGCTTTATAAAAAACCATACTCTTACTTTGTGTCATGTGAAACTGTAATCAAATTAAGAGTCCTGGGATCCCTGCATTCAAAGCATTTGGAATAGGAGTTGCAGAAATTTATATTTATATACAGTGGTGGTCAAAATTATTCGAACACCTGACAGATCTGAAATATTGATTTTTTGTTTGTTTCCAAAACATGATTACTTTTCATAACAATGGTTGCTTTGAGCACAACAAATATCAGATGAGGTGAGTCGTACTGTTTTTATCCACTTTTAACTTTATTATTTGGTATGTTCACCTTTTGCAGCAATTACAGCAGCACATCTCTCTGGCATAGTGTCAATATATTTCCTCAGAACTTTATCGGTAATGTTATCTCATAGCCCATGTGGGTTTAATAATCTGTCAGGTGTTCTAATCATTTTGGCCACCACTTTAAGTAATGAAAACAGCATTTCATGAATTTTGACGAGAGGTACCATCAATCAAATAACAGTTTTGTGTGTGTTTGGCAAATTCCATGAAATGCTGTTGTCATAACTTAAATCATGCCTGTGTTTGCCTATATCTAAGACATCGTTTTGGTGGGCTCCAATTAGGGGTGCAATATATATTGACTCTGTACCTTTATCACAATATTTCATTGCATAATATCATAAAGAAAAACTGCATACTTTCTGTTGACTGTGTGGCTTAGTTGCGTTAGATTTAGAGCCCACTTGGAACTGCTAATGATCATGTTTCATTGGCCAGTTGCCCAGTCACGTGCAAGTGTCCATGCAAGTATAAACTGTCTATTTGAGATTATAAAGCTGTGGAATAATAGGCTATTTTTTGTTGTGATTACTTTACTGTGATGTACAAGACCTTTTGCGTCCGGTGCTCACCGTGTGTAGCCTTTATGAAAATAAGTTTTTATTATAAACTGGACTAATTTTCATAATAATTTCTACATTTTAAATGTTTCTCTGTTGTTAACAGATGGTGTGAAAGAAGGCTTTCCAGCTCTGACTACAGTGCGGCCAGATCAAAGGAAAGGTGTGTTGACAACGGACAGTTAAATGACTTTTAAGCTAAATTTGAATTGGTTGATGGGGAAAAAGATCACAATCTAACTAGATGAATCAGCAATGGCCTTTAAATTCAGGAGGGGATATTTATGTAGTAGGATGAATCGCGCGCGATTATTAATGCAATATTTCCCCTCTTGTCAGTGAACTACGGCTCTGTGTAGTAAATGCGCTCCATCTGAAAGCAGCTGATGGCCATTTACTACTAAACAAGGACGAGATTTACTGACGAGATGCGCATTACAATCACATGCGATTAATTGTGCAGCACTAGTATGTAGTGTATTACAGTCTGTTGTGAATTAATGAACGGTACTTATCTGCAGTGTGGAAACTGTTGAACATGGTGGTTCTTGCACTCTATGGGAAAGTACGGATTTGATTTAAGGAGTGTATATATAAAAAAAATGCAGACTATTACTCCCATTCCATTTTCTAAAATGTATTATTCAGAAATTCTGAATGCCCACACAATGTGACAGGGAGACAGGATTTTTACTCTGTGAAGAGGGTTGCCAAATCCAGAGTTATTAAGGTTAAATGTAATACAACTCAAACAATACGCGGGTTATATAATGTTCCAGTTGAAAAGGGATGATATAGTTTTTTTTTGTTTTGTTATTGATGTAATGGTCTTAAACTTATTGGTAAACACAGTAAATATTTGAAACTAAAAAAGTCCCACTGTTTTTTAGGGCCAGAAATGGAAGCAGGTGGAGTGGGAGCCGTGCAAACTTTGGTATGTACAACGTCTCAGTCATGCCAATGAGAAGTGGCATGTTCACTGTTAATTTTAATCTGTTGTCAGTATATCTAATTGCCACTAACACCTACTGTCCACAATTAACATGCAAAACAATTTAGGCAAATAATGAAATTAAGGTAGTATGCCCAAACTAAATGGCCTACGTGAAGTCATAGTTCTGAGGATTTGTCAACCCATTAAACTCCTTGTAGAAGATTAGGTCGAGACAAAATGTAAGATTTTGGCATCATTGCAAAATGAGCTTTCCTTGTCTCTAGGTATTTATATAGATTTACCTTGCTCATGTGCTTTTCTTTAAAGTCTCATTCTAGTCAAGAATTGTATCAGGTTAAATGCATCTTTGAACATCATAATAAAAAATAATAATATAATATAATAATATAAAAAAAGTTTTGCTTGTCACATTGTATGCGCAGATCTATGAATATGCTAATCTACTCAGTTGCACAGCTAAAACATCTGTATGTAGCATCTACTTACATGTATATGGTCTAAGACCATTGGTCACCAATCCTGGTCCTGAAGGGACGGTGTCTCTGCAGATTTTAGCTCCAACCCTAATCAAACACACCTGAAGGACCAGGATTGGTGACCACTGTCTAGACGCATAACTGCTGAGCTTAGACTATATATACACATACATACATACATACATACACACATTCATTCATACATGCATACATACTACTGATGCACGCGTTCAACTGTGTTGATGTGATTGGTTATATTATGTTTGTGACGTTGGAAACGCAGGTGATTTTAAACTACGGGGAATTAGACTGCGGAATATTTTCTCCATATAATTAAAGACAAAGTTGTTGAATAATGAATTTGCACATGGCTTGTCTTTAATTGTTAAAAACACCAAATTGAGACATAAACAATGTTAACATTGTGATTCATTTATCACATATGTTGTCTTAAAGTTAAATGTGAACTTCACATTCCTCTCTTTGGAGTTACCAGAACAAAATGCAATAAGTCAAGTAATGCTTTAACACAAAATTGATGTAAAAGAACAATGAAGGCTTTCTTTTGCATTGTTGACTTGCATATCCTACTGTGATTTAATAAAACCCCACCAAAACACAGCTTTAGGAAAAAAGCTGAAGTTTTAATGTGTGTCTTAAAGGAAAACACCACCATTTTCAATATTTACTATGTAACTTAGACAAATGAATACATATCTTTTTTCAATGCATGCACTTAATCTTTGTACAGTGCTTCTTGAATGCTTTAGCATTTAGCCTAGCGCCATTCATTCCTTAGGATCCAAACAGGGATGAATTTAGAAGCCGCCACAACACTTCCATGTTTTCCATATTTAAAGACTCTTACATGAGTAGTTACACGAGTAAGTATGGTGGCACAAAACAAAACATGGAAAGTGTGGAAACCATGGAAGTGTTTGGTGGCTCCTAAATTGAACCCTGTTTGGATCCTAAGGAATGAATGGGGCAAGGCTAAATGCTAACACATTCAAGAAGCGTTGTACAAAGACTAAGTGCACGCGTTGAAAAAAGATATGCATGTATTCATCTAAGTTGAGGTAAGAACATAGTAAATATTGAAAAACTGTGGTGTTCTCCTTTAATGTGTCTACAGTTTATTTGCCCAACCAAACATGTAATTGCATTTTTTCTTTTTGTGTTACAGATAAAAGAAGTGGCCATTTGAGTGGGTGGCGGATGGGGACACTTGTTAGTGCTTCGGCATCTTCTTGGGGACCTGATACAATAGGAAGCACTATTATTTTCTCTGTGTAACTTGTTTTTCTTTTATGTTTTAAACAAACCATTGTTTCCTGGACCCTTTTATTGCTCCTCCTTTCACTTGCGTTTTTGCTCTTTTTTGGATATTAATACTGAATACTGTTAAAACTGTTTTGCAACCAAATTATTGTCAATTTAACTGTTTTAATTGATGTTATATCCTACTGTGATGTAATGATGTTAAGTGCAGTGAGTCTATTTACTTTACTTTTTTCAATAAACATTGAGGAATTCATTGGTTTCTTTATTTTCACACACACACTATTTATTAAAAAGTCTACTTGGTGAACATTCAAGACAACATAAAATGTATTTGCTCAGAGAATAAAAAACATCCATAGCTGCTGATCCTTGTATTATTTATAGGAAAACTGTTTAGTTTCTAGAAAAAAGATATTTTGTTCTGCCTGTCTTGTGTTGTTAAAAACAAATCAATCATCCATTCTAATTGATCACATATTTTACCTACACATTTTATCTATCAAGCAATGGAAATGATGTGGTTTAGAGCACCTTAATTTTTAATGTTGATAGACAACTCTATACAAAGCTTTTTTTACTTGAAGATTGATGGTGGGAAATAAGTAATTGTTTATACATTTAATAATTTTGCAGATGCTTTTGTCCAAAGCGACTTACAAATGAGGTAGCATTAAGAGCAACACAAGAACAACAATACATAAGTGCACCAGAAATAGTCTCAGTATATAAACCAACAATACATAAGGTGTCGAGTAATCACACCATCATTTAAATGTTGCCAAATGCATTGTGAACTTCTGAGCAATAGAAAAGTTTTAAAACATCAGTGTGTCATATAATAGCTCTTTAAATTAGATGATGATTCTGAAAATAACCACTTACCCATATGTGCACAGCCCAAACAGACAGACATAAAATTAAGAGGATGGACCCTGGAGTTCTGCAGTACATTACTTGAAGCTAATTGGGATGTGATCAGCCCCCCTCAACTGTTGCTGCTTTGAGGGCCATCTATAATGACACTGTTATGAGGCCCACAGTAGTGTTTGATTCAAATAAGAAAAAAATTCATTAAGGAATTGAATACTATGTCTGACAAATGCACTGGACCATTTCATGTCTTTGAAATGTGTGATACAAGGGCTGAGTGGGCAGAGTGAAATTAAAAATGTTGTCATAGGACTAAACCAAATATACAGTTGCTTTGCTTTGATATATTGACCTCTGAACTATAAAAATGATGCATATATGTGAGTCTCATCATTCAGAAAAGGAAAGGGACTACAATGATGAGACGAACTGTTTTACAAAGCCCTTGAACTCTTCCATCATGAGGAGTACTGGTGTGATCACTAGATAGCATCACAAAATGTGATACAAATTAAATTTCACTTTGCTGTCATGTATAATTATTAATTCTGACAACACTATTGTGCTTCACTTCTGCATAACCCTAAATGCATACTCATGCTGGTATGCTGTTTTTTTCCAGCAGGGAAATTATGTGTTTTGGTGCTGGTTTGCTGATGACCAGCATAATTCCCATGCTGGGTTGGTGCTGGTGGTCATCGCATACCACCACCAATCCCATGCAGGTCATACCAGCAAGAACAGCATGCTATATGTTGTGTTTTGGTGCTGGTATGCTGGTGACCAGCTAAACAAGCACCAAACCAGCATGGGAATTATGCTGGTCTATGCTGTTTTTTCCATTAGGGTTTAATATTCCAGACATGAAAAACACTACAAATAATTTCCCTGTTGCAGTGTAATATAGACTGTTAAATATGTAGTTCTTAGGTTTGCAAACTAGGGTTGTAAATAGACCATTTCAAAAGATGTAAACAGTGGTCCAGAAGCACTTCCTGTTTCAGTTTTTTAACACTAGATAAATGTTGGGATAAATTACAACCAACAGAACATATAGAACTGAGTCAAAAAGTTAAACAAACATCTTAAAGATAATGATATAGCCTATGTGTGAAATAACAGTCACAAACTGAAACAGGAAGTGCCTCTGGACCAGTAGCCTATATTGTTTACATCTTTTCAAAAGAACTATAGTATAAAGTGACTTTCTAACAGACATGCTATTGCCAAACAATAAAACATATTGTAAGAATTCAAACGAGTTCATGCTAGTTGCTAAGCTAACAGCCTGACCACAGACACATAGGCCTAAGTAAGGTAAACGTATTGGGGGGAAAAGATACTGATATTGCTAAGAAATCATTTAAAATGTCATTATTTATAATTGTGTTTCAGATTGAAATTTAAGCACTAAATGTTAGGGGCTGGCTATTTATTTCTATCCATCCATTGCTTATCCGTTTGGCTGGGCTACGGGGTGTTTGCTACACCCTCAAGTCGGACTGGTCACCATCACTGATTTACTAATAGAAACAACACTCCAGAGAAATTTTAGGGTCTAATTATCCTATTGTATTCTTTGGGTTAAGTTTAGTATGTCTAACTTTTAGGTTTTAATACAGAAAACACAGCAAATAATAAAAATAACTTTATTTACAAAGCATTTTCCCGTGCTGACAAGCATTTAATCAAAGACCAAAAGCATTCACACATACTATATGTAAATATATGTATTTATAGTATACATAACTTAAAAGTTAATCATCTTTGAACTGTCTAGTATTAATACCCTACTATAGAGCACAGTTATGCAGCAGTGTAATGAAAAACTTGTATTAATTATAACAACTATGCCATAAATAATACAACACAACTGTATATACTAACTAATTAACACGTTTTTATTAATATTTACCCTGTATTAAACTATTATATATTTTTAAGGCATAAATAAATAAAGCAGTTTTACATCTCTTTTTCAAAACAGGGAAAAGTAAACAATTTTGCAGGTACATATATGAAACAGTTTAATAATTACCTCAAGAAAATGGCATTGTAAAACATTTCCTTTCATTGAAAAGGTAACAACAGTATTAACTCATGCATCAAATATGGGTAGGTTATTGATCAGTCATTTATGTAAAGTATTTCATCTAATGACATACAGTTAGTTCACTCCAAAAGTATCCACAATCACTGTGAAAAAAACTTGATACAGTATAAAACTATATAACAATAATAGTAACATATGTAACACAGGCAAAATAGATTTGCACTTTTTTCTACAGTAAATGTCATTATGTTGACAAGATGATATGGGCACAGTTTGGTGAAGTAACCACTGCAAGAGGATTGTGGCATTTGCAAGTTGTAGCAACACAGTTGACTGTAGGAGTAGTCTGTGAAACATCGGAGGTGGAGGGGAAACCTAATAGCTAACCTGCTGCTTGTAAACGGAGATATGGATTATCATACAAAAACTTATTTAACAGTAGTTTCCCATCAATCTATGAGGCTAATGTTGCTTACAGACTGCAGGAAACGGTTGTCTAAAATAAAAGCACTGTATCAGACATCCATTACATTTCCAAATAGTTTTATGTTTTCCATGAAACACACCTGCAGTTCAGTGTGACACACAGTCTAAATGCATACACCAGTTCAGAGTTCCAAATCCAAAATGTCATCTGAACTCTCATAATCCAGCTCTTTGTGGTCCTCCAGTATCTCCTCAGGCTCATCCTCCAGCAGAGAAACAGCATTTGGTCCTAAAGCAGTGTTCTTCACTCTCCATCCCGGAGAGCCGGTGTCCTGCAGAGCCCAGCTCCAACCCCAATCAAACACACGTACCTGTGATTTTCTAGAGATCATGAAGACATTGATTAGCTTTCAGATGTGTTTGATTAAGGTTGGAGCCAAAGTCCGCAGGACACCGGCTCCCCGGGGCCGGGAGCGAAGAACACCGTCCCAAAGCCTGGCTGTAACTTGAGCAAACTTGGAACTTCTCTACATCTGCAAGCCTTTTCTGAAGACGACACAGTAGCCAGCGATGATACACTTCACTTAAACTGCCTAAAAGGAAAAAATTGAAGGGATGCATGAAAATACTTAGAGGTTTTACTTGAGGCTTATTTTGTACATTATGTTAATACTGCTTTCATTATGAAGGTCCAATTATATTCCTAAAGATTTCACATTAGTATTACTAATTACATTATACTATTAGGAAATAAATCTAAATACCTCCATGTACTCCTTTTTAAACTATATACAACAATTGCCATGCTTTCATTGTGTCTTGATTTTCTTTGTTTCTATTCTATGTAAAGAACTACAGATCATTAAGATCCAACCACAAGAAAACTATAACGTAACACTTCAGGATCTAAAACTGAGTGGGGTTTTATTGTCGTATTTGCTATTCAGTGTGTCTAATCATCTAGATTAGCTGTGATTTTTATCACCAAATGACAAAGGAACTTGATTTCAGAATGTAAAACTAACATGTGTCTTGAGACTTTTGTAAACCTTATTTATAGAAACCAATGGCATGTATCATTGCAAGATGGTAATAAAAGTTAACCTCTTACCACTGTTTTTGCCTGAAGACATTTCTGATATCATTTTCCTGATGTTCCTAGCCAGGCTTCTGAGATAGGTGCGGTGCAGTGGTGTCTCATCTCCCTCATCACAATGATCTTTGCTTCTTGAAGGCGCACTTTTGAAATCTTCTTGGTGAGGGTGTTGCTGGATTCTGAAGTCACACAAATAACAACATCTTAAACACAATTTTGACTGGTATATTCTGAAAAGCAAGCAAAACAAAAGCAGTGCATGTACAGCCCATAATCTGGTGCAGGGTGCAAAATATTTGATTCAGAAAGTCGGCTATGAGAGGTTAAAAAGAAACACTCACATAGTAAAGATTGTCTCCCTTTATCTTTATATCTATATAAGAAACATTTATTTGCTGCATATGAGCCTTTAAATAATTCTCCTTATATCACATGTGGTGTAAGCCTGCTGAAGACCTAGTTTCAACATCACCCTAATGAAAAATAATGGACTAAATCTTTAGAGTAGCAGTAAAATTAAAATGAATATTGTAATTGTGTCATTCAATAATTTAAAAGTACAGACAAAAAATATTATGTTTGTTCTTTATCTGTTGTTTCTCTCAAAAGCACTTTTGGTGCAAAAGCACATTTGGTGCAATGAGGCACGACGCCAACTGGATGCCCCGTGGGTGTGCATTATTTTCAAATAATTCAAAGGACTGGAGTCAATTATTCCTCTTATACCACAGTTACCACAAACATTGCTCTGGTGCCTTTTTTTAAGACATTTGACAAGTTAGGTGTGCAGTTATCAGAAATTAATGCATACCCACAGAACATTTCTCAGCCAATCAGAATACAGCATTCAACATACCCCTGGTATAACTGCAATCAACAAAAATGACTAAATGTTTTAGATGAGTTATCAACATACCAGTGTGATTATAAAGGCTGGCTTTTCGATGAAGACTAAGAAACATTTGTTCAATTCATTTCTGAAGGTTGCGTAGGTCATCACATCTGGTACCTACCAAATCCTAAAGCAAAAAAAATAATACAAGTAAATGATTATGATGTCTTTTAGGCTGTACATGTCCCAAATCAAATTAATGTCTCAAAGTTGTTTACAAGGACACAAGTTTATTGCGATTAAAACAGG
The DNA here is from genome assembly GCF_027580225.2 of Misgurnus anguillicaudatus. Lineage (NCBI taxonomy): Eukaryota > Metazoa > Chordata > Actinopteri > Cypriniformes > Cobitidae > Misgurnus > Misgurnus anguillicaudatus. The sequence continues at coordinate 2,633,318 of NC_073349.2, forward strand.
ACATACCTTTACTTAAATACTTATACATCGCAAAGATTCTCAGTTACAAAATTGATTATCACACTGCAATATTGTAAACCAATTTCAATAATGTCCATAAAATACTTTACCATCAGTAGCCTTTTGTCTGACATCTTGTACCCACTGATTCACAATGTTCTCAGGACACCCCAGTTCACTGCTCAAATCTTCCCGTCTCTGAGACTCAGCCTTTCTGAAAGAATGCCATAAAAATATGTTTGTCCTTGCAATCTTTAAAAGTGAGAAAAATCTTTGTGTCTATATAACTCAGTCATAATATAAGACCTTGATGTATCTGCTGGATAATGCTGAAGGCCTTCTTGCTTCCGTTGGTTCCACCCAATAGCATGGACAGTTAGCATGTCATTCCTGGCTATTAACAAGACATGTATGTGATGAAGGAAGAAAGGTCCCATTAATGCTTGTGGTATTTCAATTAATCCAGAAACTGACAATTGAGTTTAAAATTTAAGAGAGAACTACATGCCAATTTTTTATGTACTTTGAACAGTTACAGCTTACTCTTATGCAATCCCAAAGTACTAGACAGAAAGAATAAAAAAGTGAAAAAATAAAGACAGGTTTCCTAAAATATTATAAATAGGCATCAATTAGATACTTGGTTGTGAGGCCACAACGAGACAGGTAGCTGTTGACCATTTCGACCTCCTCAACTGCAGATGTACCAGCACCTTCCTGATTTTTGCCAGATTATCTAACAAATGTGTGACACCTATATTACAACCATAAACAGTTACAGTGTATTAATAAGTAATACAAATACAGTTTCAGATGGTACGATAAAGAATATGCATTACCTGACACTTGGTTGAATGAGCCTTGGCATGCATGACAGAAAGGAAAGGTCTCATCTGCAGTAAAGGTCTGAGTTCCAACATGGAGACTGACGCCTTCTCAAGGTATGGCGCATACTTGCAAGCAATATCTGTTCAAAAGAACTCTCCGTTTGTGGCTGCTTGAAGCTCCTTCTGCAGGTATAGGTGGATAAGAAAATATTACTCCCCGGCACATTAAGAGCTTTGAGTAGCACTCCGTGTATGCAAACAACCACCTCAAGGCCCTCTTCATCAAGTTTGCTTACTTTTCTGTTAGTTTCAAATTACATCACACCAACAGGCATCTTTATAATGATTGTAGACAATAAAGGTTTACTTTTAAACTAAGGGTTTTTCAAGATTCATGGAGCATTAAAAAGTTAATCTTCTGCTTTCTCTACTCCAGTCAGGTACACAAACTAGTTGAAAGTCAGGGTGACAAATTGATATGTAATAATGAATGACCAAGCTATTAAACTAGCCACTTTGGGTGCCAGCACACATTCCCATATCCAAATGATTATTTTTGTAAAACGCACACCTAACCTGCCAAATGTCTTAAAATACCCAAAGCAATGTTTGTGGTAACTGTGGTATAAGCAGAATAATTGACTCCAGTCCTTTAAATTATTTGAAAATAATGCACACCTGCTGCGTAGCAGCCCACTGTCAAATATTCCTTACGTTTTACATAAGCTCACAACAGCTGGGATACATTAACTATTTAATAAAGCAAAAATTACACATTTCAAATGATGGATTTAAATCAAAAAGTTTATTTTTCCTTAAAACTACAAGAGTAAAAGAACTTACTCTTTTGACTGACGGAATCTGTAGGTTTTTCTGTTGCCATCTGCACAAAGAGCGAGCATTGTTGGGTGTACATGCCGGGCAGGTGAAGTGCTCTACACTGGATGTTTGCATGATCACAAGTGCAGAAATGTGGAGGTCTCACTGTAGACAATAAACAGACTGAAAACAGAAGTTCAATAATTTGTGAGAAAGCATTAACAATGGGCACAGTAATATAGCTTAGAAAAAATGAGGCTGACAAATCACAAATAATCTGGTAGAACATGGATACCTGTAGCTGAAGCTTTGTATCTCTTCACTTCTGCTGCTTTTTAGTAGTGGACCTCCTTCAGCATTTTCTCCACCTATCGGACATTAAATGTACTCCCTTTAATGGCTGTTGCTTTGCCCTTGGGTTCCTCTGCCTTGCATAAAAGAAAGTGTGCCTTGTATGGTAATACTGAAATACAGTTAACTCTTGAGCAGTTCACACAATTATTGCACTCTAAATCGCACACTTTAGAATTATCACAATACTGCAAGAACACAATCTCAACAAATATACTCACCTTGATTTGAGAAAGAAGCATGTCTGCTATGAAAATAACATCCTTTGCTCTCCCTCTGTCTTGCTCAGCAGCCATTTCAACAATACTACATTGGTCAGACAAAGAGGCATAGGTGTTTTGGACAGTGAGAAATGAATAAAATTACAATACTTGAAAACAGAGAAGCTTGCGAAAGAGTGAGTGAGTGAGTGACCCTTTTACTGTTTGTACACAATGATGACGTGGCAACGTATGCGCACGCAGTTTGGCAACGGAAGCACGGCAAGAATCAGCAGTGAAGCAACACAGACAGAGAAAGTTAGTTTAAAAAGTTGACTTATCTTCTACACAGTTACCAAATCCGTGTACTATAGTGGAGTGGATAGAAGACGTTAGAAGATGGCCAAATACTAAACATATATTATATTAGTGCAACCAAATGCTACAACCAGACGTTTTGATGTGGGGAAATCGTTTTAATAAACTTTCTGAGTTGCTTACACGTTAGAACCACTGGGAAAAAACATCACTTCCGTTGCCAAAATGCGCACGCAGGCTATTTGATCACGTGGGCTGTAAAAGGGTCTATTGAAGTGGCTCTTAAAAGAGCCGTTGGTTTTCTAAGAATAAGTATAAAGTGTGGGTGATGTTAACAGGGAAGGGTGGTGGGTCCTGACCGAACCTGAGAAAAGAAAACAAAAACATGATTAATTCTCTTACAGCAAAGTCTCCTAGGTTTGTCATATTATATATGCAGAACTGTAAACAAAAAGGTAACAGTTATGCTACCTATAAATAAAGCATAAACTGCATAAATGAACAGTTGATCTGATGAGAAATAATTATCTTGGTACATGAAGCTTGGTTAGATATGGTTACTGTAGTCAAACTTTTACACACTTTCTTCTGAAAGATTTATTAACAACAATTACAGAACATAACACAATCAATTTTAATCCCTTCTAACGCTCAATTGACATAGATGTAACTGCACAAACTAGCCTTATTATATAAATAATATTAAATAATTAAATAAATGTATTCTGCTCACCAAGGCTGCATTTATTTGATATAAAAACACTTATAATGTGAAATATTATTGTAATCTGAATGTAATAATGTGAAATATTATTGTAATCTGAATGTAAGTGCTGCTGACGGTGTCAGCAGCGATCGCTCTCTGTGATCGATTGGTTCTGCCTTGTATGTTTAGATGAGCAGATTTACAATGAACACAATTATTTACTTAAAACGGTTATTTTTTTCATTTAGAGCTTATTTCATGAACTGTATTCCGCGCGAAATTAATAAAACTACTGGTTTAAAAACGCTAGAACAACTGTTTAGCAACATAATATAATGCAGTCACTGCAGCTTTCTGTGATTAATACATTAGCTGATTATCAAACAGTCATCCAATAATGTTTCTGACCTTAGTAACGTAAAAACCACTATAGGGAATGTTAATGTACGTCACCGCAGTGTTGCATTATGGGACGTGGGCGCCATGTTTAGAGGCACCGACGACCGCTATGCCATTTAATTCTGGGCATGTTAAGCTAAAACTAGGTAAATTTGAAGAAAAACGGAAGATATCGAGAAGTTGAAAGAACAAGAGAAGGGACCCTATCGGGAGAAACTAAATGCTACTGCCAAAAAACTTTATTTGGACAAATAAACAACATAGATCCATATGATTTAGCAGCCCAAGACTGGATTACGGACCTCCGCTTACATATCTGGTCAATTACCTTGTTTTTGCAGGACTTTATTTACACTTTGCAGGAGTTTAAGAGCTATAAATCCCTTCAAGCTTATAGTAAAGTGACACTTCTTCTTTTGGAGTCTTTTGGTTGGCAAACCAGCTATTTACTGACAATGTGTTAATACCTACGTATCTTAATGATTCTATAAAATAATTTCTCCGTTGTATTCTGCGCGATGAATTAATAACACATGTTCAAAAGATGGCACTTCTGTTTTGGCTAAGTTATTAAAACAAACAAAATGCTAAATATTTAGCTAACGTTGTCATTTAAAGAGTCACAAGCAGTGGGTTTGAGCAGTTGCATTTAATAAAAAATATGTGTTACAATCGTCAAAATTGTCTAAATATTTATTTTTATAACTCATGTGTTTAGGGTGATCAGAAATGAATGAATGAATCAATCACTTACATTTGCAAGTTAGTTTGACAGTGTTAGCATAAAAACAAGACAATTTAAGTGGTTCTGCTTTTATTAATCACAAATTACTGAATGACTGAAAATGCAGCGAACACACTCTCGCTGATGCAGGGATTTTTTAAAAAAGTAAACGTTTTTCTCCTGATTACAGCATGCAAACCACGCGATCCGGCGTCTTTTCGTCAGCTCCTGCACCGGCTTCCTTTGTTTTTTCCACGAATAAAAGCTAGAAAAACGTATTCCGTTGTTCAGTTTCCTCCCTGAACGATCGCGTGACTTGCTTGATCGAGCAGTACTGACCAAACATATCGAAGTTTATTAAAATCTCGACAGAAAATACAAAAACAACCTCCAATACATGAACTCAAATACAGCGGGATAGGACGCGTGCCTGCAAAGATGGCGGATTACACATAATCCAACACAGCGTGACGTCAACTCCACATTCCCTATAGATAACTCCATAGTCCACACACGCAAATTAAATGTTATGCTGCACCAACTGTAGGATTTCATAAATGACCGCACCTGAACAAACAATTATGTCCTAAATATGAGCCATTTGGATTCTGACCAAACGCGTGCACTGACTTGTCTGTTGCCTTAGCGGTGATATTATATTGCTAACGTTGCAACAAAGACTTAATATAAACACAGGATTTACTCAATTTTAGTAACATTAATCACCAAATTTCCAAGAAAGCCTTACCCATGGAGCTCCAGAGAACGCATATCACTGCGTCGCTTCTCGGGGTTTAGTTGTTGGCAATTAGAAATTATCGCCCCCGATTGGTTATCAAACTCATAAATGCGGGTCAGTTTCACGCCTTGAGGAGGCAAAGCGTGAACTTGACACGCAACCTCTAGTGGACCAGCGTGTCTATTACACGCTTTAGCGTGATACTGGGTTGAATCTTGTTATAAAGTCTATTTTCCATTATAATCACTTATATTATTTGATACTAATCTATAACACATCATATTGTTAAAACCATATAAATTGTGCCCCCCTTGCCCCCTTTTTGGTTTGGGCCACTGCCCCTCAAAATGTCTGTGCACGGCTCTGCAAGGGAGCCAACATACAGCAAGCATGCATACATGTTTTTAAAGAAAATTACAGTTTTCTGGTGTGGTTTCTTCAAAGACATTTCTCTGGCTCAACCACATGTCTCAAGTCTCTATTAAGGCCAGCAGTAATCTTTCAATGTTCAATTTTATTTAGTGTAAGAAGAATAATTATATCAAGTCAGCCATAGTAACATGCAGGTAGATGTTGAAATGTTACACAAGTTGAGCAAACACTGGTCAGCCTTTAAAATTCTAATATGCAGTTCCATATTGCCAACATATTATCATGCAACTTATAAAGCCTTAGTTTATTTCTGTGTCCTCGAGACTTCTTCAGGAGATGACCCAGGTGTTTTCCTGGCCTATGAATTTCCTTTAGACCCTCTGGCATAATCATACAATACCACAAAAGTACTCACAAACCTATATTTGCATTGTCAAGGCATCAAACAAATGTACATAGTTTACTTTCTATTTATTTGTATCAAATTTTTGTATCTTTAAATTTGAGATTTTTGTTAATTATATTTGTTGTTATAGAACTTCAGTTCCATTGTAATGATGGCCTAAAATAAAGGGGAAAACATAGATACTCCCATTTATTTTCATTATATACATTAGATATTTATTTATAAAGGTATGAATTTTTAACATTTCCATAACAATTCTATTACCACTTATGGTTATAATTATAACATTTACATAACAGGGATAGCTGTACAATATAAATAGAAAAATATATGACCGTAATGCTCCCAGGAGAAGCCAGAGAAAGTGGTCTTGCCCCAATGGATGAGAATTTAAAAATCAATATGGAAACTAACAGGAAGCCAGTGCAATTTTCCATAATAGGTGTGATGTGCTCCCTTGCACTGGTCCTAGTCAGAATTCTAGCAGCTGAATTTTGTACCAACTGTAATTTAGACACAGATCTTCTCTAGATCAGTCAGGTTTCTGGCCTGTCGGAGAAACACAGAGTTTGAGCTCCCTCCAAAGATTCTCTATTGGGTTTAGGTCTGGAGACTGGCTAGGCCACGCCAGAACCTTGATATGCTTCTTACAGAGCCACTCATTGGTTTTCCTGGCTGTGTGCTTCGGTTCATTGTCATGTTGGAAGACTCAGCCTCGACCCATCTTCAATGCTCTAACTGAGGGAAGGAGGTTGTTCCCCAAAATCTCGCAATACATGACCCCGGTCATCCTCTCTTTAATACAGTGCAGTCGCCCTGTCCCAAAGTAGGGATGGTTTTCTTGGGATGGTACTCATCATTCTTCTTTTCCAAACATGTTTAGTGGAATTATGACCAAAAAGTTATATTTTGGTCTCATCTGACCACATGACTTTCTCCCATGACTCATCTGGATCATCCAAATGGTCACTGGCAAACTTAAGACGGGCCTGGATATGTGCTGGTTTAAGTAGGGGAACCTTCCGTGCCATGCATGATTTCAAACAATGACGTCTTAGTGTATTACCATCAGTAACCTTGGAAACGGTGGTCCCAGCTCTTTTCAGGTCATTGACCAGCTCCTCCCATGTAGTTCTGGGCTGATTTCTCACATTCATCATTGAGACCCCACGAGGTGAGATCTTGCATGGAGCCCTAGTCCAAGGGAGATTGACAGTCATGTTTAGCTTCTTCCATTTTCTAATGATTGCTCCAATAGCGGAAATTTTGTCTCCTATCCCTCAGGACTCTGATTTAAGCCCATAGAGCCATGAACTCAAGAATCAATAACCATGAACCATCAATAAATTAATCAAAAAGACTAGACTATGAACAAGTTTAAAAAAAAAACTCTAAGAGTAAAAAAAACAGTAAAGAACACAGCAAAAATAACAATGCAATGCCCTCCAAATAACCTACACACACATACACACATACACACTTGGCAGATGGTTGTGATGTACAGTAGAATGAATTTAAATTCCCTTACACACATGCACAACAAAAATGTGTAATTTGTGTATACAAATACTTTTAAATAAACTATTTTAAATACTGCAAATCATTACTTCAAAATGTTTTTTCCTAAAATCACATCGAAGCAGGGACGTCGTTAGGCCTATTTTAGGGGGGCTGAAGCTACCCCAAAATGTTCCTAAGCCCCCCTAAATGATTATAAGAACAACAGTAAAATTTGATTTATCAAAAACCGTATCCTCATTAATATTTAGACTCAACAAATGTTATATATCCAGCTACAAAAAAACATCTGACAAGTCGGACAGAATACGCTAGATGTCGAACGTCAAGTGACCAAACCCGGAAAACGGCGATCGCTTCCGGTTGCCTGTATTATGGGTCGTTCGCGAACGAGCGGCTCTAAGAGCTGATTCTTTGTAGCGAACGAGCAGAGCCGAATCTTCAGACGCATGCAGGGGAGCCGGCTCTTCTAAGGGAGCCGAGCCAGAAGAGCCGAATCTATGAAAAGAGCCGGACTGCCATCACTAAAATGTAGAGCCAGCGCTTGAGCCGAAAGAGCCGAATCAATGGAAAGAGCCGGACTGCCCATCACTAATACACACGCTAGTACGCACGCTAATGGTAAAATAAAGATTGGTAAGTGTCGTGATACGGAGGAGTGAAATTGTAAGTTGTTTTTAATTACCTGCTGGCTGCTTACCTTTCTTGAGGTAAAGGAATGGGAATATTTTGGTTTGCTATGTCATGAAAAACTTTAGTCTTGCACAAGCAAAATACAAGAAATTGTTAACTTAGCAATCTAATCACAACTCTTTATTCTTTGCCAACAATATAGGCCTAATAATCTTTAAAATAAAATATCTCTTAAATAAAATATCTCTAAAAGAGACATATTCAACAGTATCAGTCCCCATAGAATGTTGTTGTCACTGAAAACTAAATGTCATTACAGGGTCCCTGTTAATGCAATACTGTTGTATTCTTCAATTCATTGAGCAGATGAGATGGATATTAGAAAATATTTTAGGAGAGAGAAAGAGAAGCAGCTGCAGGAGATTGGCAGGCCAGTTGATTCTGAGGGAGCCGGACCCGGTGTGATTGAGGTCAGTAATGGTCTATAGGTCTAAGGATTGTTTTTCTTTTCTTTTCTTGAATTTCTTATAACAATAAGCATTTGTTGGCAGGTCTAGGCACTATGCATAGCATACACTACATTTTTTTTTTCATTATATTTAATATGCTAGCTATATTCTAACTAGGCCTGAGACTATTTTAATCATATAATGTGATAAATTAAATATTAAATACGTAGATGTTACCTAAAAGTAGGCTAAAGATGAGTAAATGCCCACACTCTCCACAGATACACATGTGAAACAAAAATGAAAGCAGTCACACAGTACATATTATACAGTAATCATTACTCCAAATCTTTTATTCCTTCCGCCATCAGGTTATTGTATTTATACAGTAGCCACTTTAAAAAGGATCCATATCAATAGCTTACCTGGTAAAATACTGCCTTTTTGTTGTTGATTTATATTATACATTGTATTCATTTGGCAGAATAAATCATCTTTAATTGAGAAATGCTCAAACCTGTGTGTTGTCAAATATCACTATGACTTTAACACTCTAGTTCTTGGGTTAAACTGTATGCAAGTCAAACAAAATTGCACTCTGATTGAACCTATCCACCATAGCATTCTGTGTGTGGACAACTTAATATAGAAATTAGATATAGTATGCTATTACTTTATCATACAGTTACAAAAGCATACAGATAGCATTTAAGTCATTGCTTATAGAATAACTAATCAGGAGCAAAGTCTGGCCTAAATTCCCCCATGCAGCTTTGATGTGTCTAAAAGCTAACATTACAGTAACTTTTATTTAACAGAGTAGAAATGGAAGAGGAGGATATATCTGTCATGTTTTACTTGTTAACATCTTGGTTTCTTGACTGGTTGTTGACATAATTGTAGCTCAGATGTGAGTGCAAAAATTTTGCAAACACAAGTTACAAATACTCTGTGGGCTGAGCCCCCCCTGTCTTCCAATCCTAGTGACGTCCCTGCATCGAAGCATTCGCAGAATCATGAAGAAATTCAGTGCAGAATGATCATCAATCTTTTTTAACCAAATTCCAAAACTTATGAATCTGGACCCTCATCTTGTTTGAAGGCTGTTTAGTACAGCACAGAGACACAGAAGAGTCAGTATAAATCCTGAATCCAGCACCCAGTGGTTTTGTGAATATGAAGTTAAATGTGTGTAAGTGTGTGAGCTTCTTTGAGACGCTGTAGAAAGACAGAATGCCGGCCGGACAGTCCAGATACACTCCCACTCTTTTAGAAGCGGTTAAAGGAGAGGCAACATCAGTGCTGTTTTTATTGTGCCAAACAGTGAATTTGTAATCGGAGCAGTCAAGACTCCAGGACTTTTCATTAAACCCAAATCTACATCCATCATCTGCTCCTCTCCGGCTGATTTCTTTATCCATCACTGATATAACAACACCTTTACAGCCACTCCATTCAACCTCCCAATAACAGCGTTCAGTCAGAATCTCTCTACACATAACCTGAGGCCAATAATCAAATCTCTCTGGATGATCGGGATATGACTCTCGCTCCTTCTCCAAACGTGTCACCTTCCTGTTCTCCTCAGACAGACGGAGATGAGGGTTTACTGTGTTTGGGTCCAGTGTGAGATCACAGGCATCTGTACACCAAAAAAGACATTTACAACACAAAAATGACATGCGCGTGTGTGAGTGTGTGTGTGCCTGGTAATTATCACATTGTGGGGACCAGTTGTCCCCACAAAGATAGGAATACCAGTATTTTTGTAACCTTGTGGGGACATTTTGATGTCCCCATGAGGAAACAAGCTTATAAATCAAACAGAATGATGTATATTGAAAATGTGAAGTAGGAGAAGGGTTTCTGTGATGGTTGGGGTTAGGGAATGGGGTAGGTAAGGGGAATATAATATACAGTTTGTACAGTATAAAATGCATTACGTCTATGGAATGTCCCCACAAAACATGGAAACCAGAATGTGTGTGTGTGTGTGTGTGTGTGTGTGTGTGCGTGTGTGTGTGTGTGTGTCCGTTACATTGTCTCTGTCTGTGTAAACACTTACACTTGCGTGGTCCTGCTGTGATCATGATTTCTCCAGCATGAGCCACACTATAAAACAAGATGTCACATTTTGCTGATGCTAAATGAAAGCTAAATATGAACAACAAGCATACACAAAAAATAAATAAATACATCAGATGCATCTAACATGTTTTCTTGTAAATTAACATTTTTATGTTGGCCTCTGATATTTAGGTTCAGTAGTTTCTGTTTAATGGCAATGAAAAGATTATTAGTCAGCAATTTAGAGTCTTATTTTCACAAATCTCACTTTAGTCATTTCATGGGTATTTAACAAATTTGACTGTCTTTCACTACAAAACCCTCTAAGTGCATGACAACCGCTCTAAATACATTTCTTATCACAAGACATAGTAAACAGTCGCAAAATAAGTAAATACCCAGGTGAAAATGAAGTGCACTTCCATAATGTACTTAAAGTGGTCTATTTTTGTGCAATAATTTTGTACTTAATATACAAAAAATTCTTCTTTAGTACTTTAGTATAAAAAATGTATTAAGCTAAGCCAGTAATGGGCCAAGGCGGCACTGGCCCGCCCACATAACTCCCTGGCCCGCCCAGGCAAGTTTAATCAAATACATTTTTTGTTTATTTTTAATATGCTTTCTAAATAAAATAGAATTGTTAAAGCAAGTTGTAGGAAGCCTCCGGAACGTAATTGGTTGGTAGGGGTTCTGACAGGTAGACTCTGTGGGGAGCGACGGGCTCTGGCAGCCAGCCAGCTAACTTTGCTAACTGCTTTTTTAGCTAATATTAAAATTGCCACAATAATGGGTAAAGTTTCTTTAATGTGTTATTTAAAAAAGCAAGAGTTGAGGAAGACGATACGCCACTGCCTCCATCTGCCGAGTCCTTAGGGGTGTGACGAGACCTCGAGCGACGAGATCTCGCGAGATTAAATGTGTTTCGCGAGATTACATGTGTCTCGCGAGATTTCATGTGTCTCGCGAGATTTCTTGTGCAGATGCTGACCGTTTCTCAAATAAAAGACTGCATCCTTCGGAGGTCGCATTTTTAAACTGCATTTACTTCATCACTGTCTTATTAGAGACTATTAACAATTATAAAGTTTACTAATTATTTAGTTAATCGCAAATTTGTTGTAATATGCTCACGACTTGCGAATGTAATGCTCAGTTAATGATCTGAAATAAACCTTGATGACGTATGCAGCCTGCATATGCGACCTCCGAAGGATGCAGCTTTCTGTTTCACCCTTTTACAGTGCATGCATTATATTTGTCTTTTACGGCGTTTGCTTTTTTTGTTTAGGTTTCCAATAATGTTCATTTGGGAGCTCGTGTGAAGTCTGAGACGCGTTGTGTTTGTCTGTTGATCAGTGTCAGATGTGTTTCAGCAGATTAAACCCTCACACAGACTTTACATGATTTAATGTCTGCATGTTCTTGCTCAAAAAATGACAGTGGCTGTATCATTTCTAGTGTAAAGAAATGGACATATATTAAATATTAATATGAATTTAAACATTGTTTAACTAAAAATAAGCGTTTCTCTCCGTCTAAAGTGAAAAGGCTTGTTTGAGATGAGCTAATTCTGCGCAGAATCGATCACCGGTGATCAGCGCATGATGCATGTCCGTTAGAAAAGTGTCCGACTTCCGTGCTCTGATGTCACGCTGACGTGTGCAAAATAACTCTCGCGATGGAGAAGCGGGCTCGTCGGATTCTACAGCCGAGCGCAGTTGCTCTCCACCGACTGCGTTGACGAAAAGCACGATGGGAAAAGACTTGCTGACGACACAGCCTAATGCTCATTGGCCCGGGGATGTCAGCTGATGAGTTCTTAATTCTAAAAACTCGAATTCCTGTAGTAGTTTTTACATTAATTCAATTGTTCTTTACTATGTAATTTATATTTTAATGAATTCCTGTAAACTTTTGTATTGGTGTTGAATTATTTGTACTGTGAGCTGTTCATATTTCACACAACAGAAACGAATTTGTATAAGCACTAGACTTAGATTTATTCATCCCAACATTTACTAAGTAACCTTTTCCAGTAACGAACAGTTCACCTTCGTTGATTCTCCTTATAAACATCTTTATGTAAATGCATTTATTGGTAAGCTATTTAAGTTGCACTATTTAATCCGCGATAAAATACGCGAACGTGATCTCTGCCTCCGTTTGTAGTCGACTGGACTGCGAGATTGGTGAAGTGTCTGACTTAAAAGCTCTTTTTTCACTCCTCCCCTCACTGCAGCCGTCTGCTCTCGTCTATATTTCTGGCAAGGCAAGCTTCATCTCAAACAAGCCTAAAGTGAAAGTGAAGACAGCGTCTGTGAGACGAGTCCTCTATCGCCCCCTGCAGGCATTTGTTATAATACATACATAATGCTTTTTATTTATAGGCCACAAAATGTTGTTTAATGTAACTTGGTTTAATTACTTTATTTGAACCAATTATTATTGCATCTTCGTCATTATGTAATTTTAAATGCTACTGCTCACTTGGGTCTATTTTTATTACCCCAGAATAACAAATTACTTCATTATCAGTTAGCAAAATAATTGTTAGGGCCAGTCCTTGATTAGTTAAAACATTTTAAAATAATGTGATTTCAGTTTCTTATTCATTTATTTTATCATTGAAGGTTTCTTAAAAAGTGGTAAAATATCGTCTCGTTCTCGTGAACCCAATCTCGTGTTTCGTCTCGTCTCGTGGATTAAGTGTCTCGTCACACCCCTACGAGTCCTACCAGCCCAGTTCTTCAGACTCATCAACCCCCAAGGCGGCTAGTCAGGCGCTGGTGGCGCCGGTTGCCTCTTGCTCCCTGGCGGCAGTTCCAGTGCGCTCTCCCGGTCAGCCTGACACAGGTTGACCCGCCGATCTAACGACAATTGATGAACCACGTACGACCCAATTTGAATCCACGAGTACTACTCGCCTAAAAAACCTGTGCCTTTTGTTTTTTGAAAAATAACTCTGTGACTCTTTGGACTATAATGAGATCATTTCTGTTTTCAACATTAAACCCAGGCGTTTGCGTCTTGTTTTGTAGAATGAAAACAACAAAGGTAAGCCTGTTGTTTAACTCATTTCCTTAATTTTTGCTCGGGAAGTGATTTAACTAAGTGGTGTGTTGTGTAAAGATGTATGCCTTAAAGGTTAAGTTAATTTAAACGAGTTGCTATTTTTTGGCACAAAAGCTTAATTTCCACCAGGCTGATTGCACTGTATATGGTTGATTTAATATAAATTAGGCAGTGTGTTGTTATTTATTTCAAACCGTGCTCTGCTGAGAGTTTTCATTATTTCAATTTCCTGTTACTTTTAGCCTACTTTATTTCAGGTGAACTGTTTTTGCACTACTGACTAGCCTAAATAAGACTGCCTGGCCTGGTTTGTCCAGCCTTTATTGAGCTATGTGTTGGTTGAACATGTTTAGACAATGTTTTATTATTGCCTTCGCCGAAAATTGCAAAGGAAAGATGTCACTGTTTTTGCACTGTTTTGTCTATTCTTTTTTCTACTCTAAGGTTTAATTATTATTTAAGTCATTTTATTCTAGGATAAACTAGGCCCACTCACTTTTGCCCTGGCCCGCCCAAAATACAATTTCTGCCTACGCCCCTGAGTTAAAATGTAACTAGTTATTACTTAACCCAAACATTAGTATGCTATTACCTACTGATTAGTTAATCGCTCTTCTTTATTAGTTATCAGTAGTGATTTCAGTGTTAATGCAGCACTAATCATTTGTTCTGCATTAGTTCCTGTGTAACTAACTATTGAGTATTGACCATTATTTTAAAGTGTTACCGAATATTTCTGTGTCGTCTGCATGGAACTATTTAGAAATTGGAAGACAATTCATGCACAAACACACACAATAATAATTATGCAAATACACTCCCCATATTCACACATATTTTATTGTTGCAGCCACTCATTTAAAAATAAAACTGTTGTTGTGGCATACTGTACTTTCCAGACTATAAGTCGCTCTGGAGTATAAGCCGCATCTTTCAAAAATGCGTCATTAAGTAAGGGATAATGTAGAGGCAGCCAGTAGTTCCCTTTCAGTCGGTCACTACGACGTCACGTCGTGACCGACGAATTGGGAGCTCGCTTAGAGAGACCAATCTGCTTCGAATACTACTAAAACGCCAATGAACTTGGCATTGAGATATTTGCATAATGCTGGCGCCGCCCCGCCAGGTGCGTATATAAGGCGCATGTGCAAATAGGGAAATCAGCTTTTTATCGCTTCGAAAGCCGGCAGTATCTGCTACTGAGAAGCTACTTCACTCTGTTGGGATCGATTGCGGAAGTTGGTTGGACTGGCAGTACCACAGCGGACGCTTCGCAGTATTCCACAGGCTCTGCATCTTTTTTGTTTTGAGTTTAGTGTGTGCGTTGCCTTTCCCTGTGCGCATCATCAACTGAGCATCTGAGTGAATTTCCCTAAAAGAGTGATACGAGAGAGCTTTGTGCCTTGTTAAAGGCAGCCACTCTCTCGTATATCCGGAGATTAGCGTCCTTTTCAGGATGGCTTTTCGTCCGTGCGATCTTGGATGCGGGAAGTATATGGGTCCGAAGGACGGTCACGAGCGTTGTCTTTCGTGCTTGGGCATCGAGCACGCTGAGGCAGCGTTCGCTGGGGGTAAGTGTTCTCACTGCGAGAACATGTCCCTTGTGGATTTGCGGAGACGGTTGTCTTTCCTCCGGGAAAAACGCAACCCACGTCCGACGAGCTCTGATCGCCGCCACGGTGCGGCTGTGAAGCTCTCGAAGGATGATCTCCGCATCACTGTGCTGAACCGGGCGGGGGATTCGTCCTCCGCCTCTCAGCCTCCTCATCCACAGCCGGTTGATGCGCCGATGGAAACTTCAGAGTCGTGTTCTACGATGTCTGTTGGATCTGTCGTGCCTCCCTCCGGGTCCACGGAGACCGCAGCATCCGAGGGTGGGCCCTCTACCTCTGAGGATCTGGATGTCCTCCCCCCTTCCGGACGGGTCGTGACGCCGGATTTCGATCCAGAGATGGTGGCCGTGCTCTCTCGAGCGGCGGAGACCGTCGGGTTGGAGTGGGTTCACCCCCCACAGCCCGAGCCGTCCCGCCTGGATGATTGGTTCTTTGGAGCTGCCCGGGTTTCACAACCCTCTCCGCCGGTACCTTTCTTCCCCGAGGTGCACGAGGAGCTGACCAGGACCTGGAGGTCGCCGTATTCTACCCGTTTACGGCCGTTTCAGCCCTCCCCCCTCACCTCCCTCACCGATGGAGCCGCTAAGGGTTATACGGGGATCCCCCACGTGGAGCGTGCGGTTGTGATGCAACTGTGTCCGGCCACCGCTTCCACTTGGAAGGATCGTCCAACCCTCCCCTCCCGTGCTTGCAGACAGTCTTCCGGTTTAACGGGGGCTGCCTATCATGCATGTGGAGAGGCGGCTTCAGCCCTGCACGCTATGGCGTTGCTGCAGGTCCACCAGGCCAAGGCCTTGAGAGATCTGCACGAGGGAGGACACGACTCGCCTGTGCTTTCGGAGCTCCGGGCCGCTACGGATCTGGCCCTCCGTGCTACGAAGGTCACGGCACAGGCGATCGGTCGTGCGATGTCCACGATGGTGGTCCAGGAACGCCATCTGTGGCTCTGTCTGGCCGACATGTCGGATGCTGAAAAGAACAAGTTCTTGGATGCGCCCGAATCCCAGGCAGGCCTGTTCGGCGAGTCGGTGGAGTCGTTTGCCCAGCAGTTCTCCGCCGCCCAGAAGCAGACGGAAGCGATCGCTCAGATCATGCCCCGGCGCAAGCGACCTGCATCTCGCCCCCCAGCGGCGGCGGCCCCGTCTGCTCCTCGCCGTGGGCGCCCTCCGGCGGCTGCCTCCGCCCCCCCCGCTAGAACGTCTTCTAGACCACGGAGAGGGAACAGCCGTCGGCAGCCCGCCCCGCCCGCACCACCCGCTTCCCGTGGCAAACGGAAATCGAAGCGGCCCTGAGACGGGCGACCTGGAGTTGGATGGGATCACTCTACGGGAGACGGTGATGGCACCGCTCCTTCCACCGGTAGAGGGCCGGGTGGAAAATCTTTTGTTTCGTTTTGTTTCTGTTCCGCCGGCTTCATAGCCGGCACCCACAAAACCACAAAAAGAGTGCATTCCTATTTCTTCTCCAGGTCTCCAGAGGATCGAGAGAGATGTGAGCGGGCAGTCAGATGCTCTTCCTCCCTCTCCTCTGTCGCCAGTGGGTGTTCTGAGGAGTTCGAGCTCTCCCCTACGGAGACCGGACCACCAGCAACCCCTTCGGAGTCTGCGTCCTCAGCTGAGGAGACCGGACGACCGTTTCCCTCAGCGGGCTCAGGTCAGTGTCACACACACACATACTGTAGATGCTTATGCTGTCACGGCAGACGCACCGGCAGTCCCGCCTGTCCCGCCTCGCTGCCCCGCCGCGGGTACACCGGTAGTGCCGTTAATTCCTCTCGTACGGTCCCTGGGGGCTTGGCTTCAGCTTCCCAGTCCGTCTCGTTGGGTTTTACGCACGATCCGCCTCGGTTACGAAATTCAATTCAATCGGCACACTCCCAAATTTGCGGGCATACGTTTCACCACGGTGAAAGCGTCCGTTGCACATGTACTGCGTGCAGAGGTCGAAGTCCTGCTGGCGAAGGACGCGATCGAGCCGATCCCTCTTACCGAGATGAGATCGGGTTTTTACAGCCCGTATTTCATAGTACCCAAGAAAGGCGGCGGGTTACGACCGTTTTTGGATTTGCGTATCCTGAACAAATCTCTTCAGAAGAGGTCTTTCAGGATGATTACACCGAAACAAATTTTCAGTGCAATACGCCCCCAAGATTGGTTTGCAGCGATAGACCTGAAAGACGCGTACTTTCATGTGTCCATTCTCCCTCGTCACAGACCGTTTCTCCGGTTTGCGTTCGAGGGACGGGCATATCAGTACAAAGTTTTACCGTTCGGGCTGTCTCTCTCTCCCCGTGTGTTCACGAAAGTAGTAGAGGCGGCGCTAAAGCCCCTCAGAGAGAGCGGTGTTCGCATTCTGGCTTACCTCGACGATTGGCTTATAATAGCGCATTCTCGGCGGACGCTGTGCGAACACAGAGATCTAACACTTCAACATCTCGCCCGTTTGGGTCTTCGGGTCAACTGGGAAAAGAGCAAACTCTGCCCTACGCAGAGGATCTCTTTTCTCGGTATGGAACTGGACTCGATCGATTTATCGGCGTGTTTAACAGAAGAGCGCGTCCAATCAATTCTGACTTGCCTCGGTTCATTCCGAGGGAAGAATGCGGTCCCTCTGAAACAATTTCAGAGACTCCTGGGGCGTATGGCAGCAGCAGCGGCCGTGACACCGCTCGGGCTGCTCCATATGAGACGATCGAGTCCCGAGGAGAGCGTGGCGCGCTGGCATCCATCGTGTAACCATTACACCTGCGTGTCGCCTAACATTCCCCCCGTGGTCAGACCCCGCGTTTCTCAGGGCCGGCGTGTCCATGAGACAGGTCTCCCGGCATGCTGTTGTCCACACAGATGCCTCCGACACGGGCTGGGGAGCCACGTACGACGAGCTCACGGCTTCGGGGGTGTGGACAGCACCCCAGTTGCATTGGCATATCAATTGCCGCGAGTTATGGGCAGTATATCTGGGACTCGTACGCTTCGCTCAGGAGCTGCGAGGGAAGGATGTACTAGTACGCTCAGACAACACTGCGACTGTAGCGTATATCAACCGTCAAGGCGGTTTGCGCTCTCGTCACCTGTCGCATCTCGCTCGTCATCTCCTCCTGTGGAGTCAGAAGCATCTGAGGTCCCTTCGTGCCATTCACATACCGGGCTCGCTCAATACAGCGGCAGACGCGCTTTCCCGAGCAGCGCGCCCCGGCGAATGGCGACTCCACCCCCAGACGGTCCAGCTGATTTGGAGGAAATTCGGTCGAGCGCAGATAGACCTATTTGCGTCACCGGACAATTTCCATTGTCGCCTGTTTTATTCACTAACCGAGGGCAGCCTCGGCGTGGATGCGCTGGCACACAGCTGGCCGCGGGGCATGCGCAAATATGCGTTCCCCCCAGTGAGTTTAATAGCACAGATACTGTGCAAAGTCAGGCAGGACGAGGAGAGCCTTTTAATGATCGCCCCATATTGGACGACCAGGAATTGGTTTCCGGAATTAATGCTCCTCGCGACAGCCCCTCCCTGGCGGATTCCCCTGAGGAAGGACCTTCTTTCTCAAGGAGGGGGCACATTATGGCACCCGCGCCCTGACCTGTGGGATCTCCACGTTTGGTCGTTGAGCGCACGCAAGGTTTAAGTGATTTGCCCCAGGCGGTATCTAACACTATTGACGTGGCACGAGCTCCGTCTACGAGACGGGCTTACGCGTTAAAATGGAACCTTTTCGTCACCTGGTGCTCTTTGCAACGCGAGGACCCCAGAGAATGCCCTATTAACATTGTGCTTTTATATCTTCAACATAGATTAGATGGTAGGCTGTCACCGTCCACTATTAAAGTTGATATCGCCGCTATATCTGCTCATCACTCACTTATTAACGGCAGATCAGTGGGCCAGCATGATTTGGTTATTAGATTCCTGAGAGGCGCTCGCAGGCTAAACCCCTCGCGCCCCCCTTCTATTCCTCCCTGGGACCTGTCCATGGTGCTGAAAGCGCTACAGAGTCCTCCGTTCGAGCCTTTGCAGTCTGCGAGTCTGAAGCTTCTATCCATGAAGGCTCTGACCCTACTAGCATTGGCCTCGGTGAAGAGAATAGGGGATTTACATGCATTCTCTGTTGACGATTCGTGCCTTCAGTTTGGTCCTTCTGTCTCGAGCGTGACCTTGAGACCCAGACCAGGCTACGTGCCCAAAGTTCCCACTACTCCCTTTAGAGATCAAGTGGTGAGCTTGCAAGCATTGCCTTTGGAGCAGGCAAACCCAACCGAGGCTTTGTTGTGCCCCGTACGCGCACTGCGATTCTACGTGGACCGCACACAAAGCTTCAGGACCTCAGACCAGCTCTTTGTTTGTTATGGTGGCCAGCAGAAAGGGAAAGCTGTCACTAAGCAGAGGATGTCTCATTGGATAGTTGATACTATCGCCCTTGCTTACAATTTGCAGGGCATTCCTTGCCCCTTTAATTTGAGAGCGCACTCCACTCGGAGGGTTGCCTCATCTTGGGCATTAGCTCGTGGTTCCTCGCTAACAGACATCTGTAGAGCTGCTGGTTGGGCGACACCTAATACGTTCATTAGATTCTACAATGTTCGTATCGAGCCTGTGTCCTCTCGTGTTCTGTCCTCACCAGGGACGACACGGAGAGCAGACTCGCAAGTCGGCTTGCAGCCTCCAACTGAGGCTCCAAATTGAGTTTCAGTATGGAAGGCTACAGAGCAAAAATGCGTAATGGTTTGATTTGCTCTCTCCACTGCCTTGACAGCCTTTGTTGCGGAGCATTGGCTGTCAGCCTTTCACTAGTTGTATTCTTACGAACCTATGTGTTTGGCCAGGGCCCCACATTGTGTCCCAACGGGTTCCTTTGTGAGTATTATTCCGTGGGGTTAATCCTACCAGCCCACGTTTCCCTTAGCAGAGCACTGCTTTGCTTACACAGCCACGGCTGTCATTTTACCTCAACTACGGTTGACTTTCGCCCACCATTAGCCCTTAACGGGGCGGTGGCTTCCGCAGCGTCCCTATACCGCTCAGATAGGGCGCTTCCCAGTCGCTGGCACTACTGTGGGGTTAAAGGAACATCTAGTGCCCGGCTTTCTGCCTTAAAACCTAATTCTCCTATCCTTAAGTGGAACCGGAGGGCTTTATGCAGACACTGGAAGAGGTCAGCCCCTAGTGGCGTTTTAGTAGGGTTTCCCAATTCGTCGGTCACGACGTGACGTCGTAGTGACCGACTGAAAGGGAACGTCTCGGTTACGGATGTAACCCTCGTTCCCTGAAGGAGGGAACGGAGACGTCACGTCCCGTCGCCACAGGTGCTGCCACCTGCTGTTTAGGCCGGTCACCTTCCGGCTTTCTCAGCGAACAGAAGCTGATTTCCCTATTTGCACGTGCGCCTTATATACGCACCTGGCGGGGCGGCGCCAGCATTATGCAAATATCTCAATGCCAAGTTCATTGGCGTTTTAGTAGTATTCGAAGCAGATTGGTCTCTCTAAGCGAGCTCCCAATTCGTCGGTCACGACGTGACGTCTCCGTTCCCTCCTTCAGGGAACGAGGGTTACATCCGTAACCGAGACGTTATCGGGAAATAAGCCCCGACAGTGTGATCAGGACCCGACGCGAAGCGGAGGGTCTTGTATCACACTGAAGGGGCTTATTTCCCGATAACTACTGGCTGCCTCCACATTATCCCGCTTATTACACGGCTACTTGTCACATAAGAAAAAAAAAATGGACATGAATATGAATTTGAAACATTTTATTGGCATATTTGTTTTAAATTAAAAATTTTCTCCTTCTGCGAAACTTTGCACAGATGCATAAAATGATCGTAATAATATTAAGATCCTCTGCTTCATACTTGTCTGTCTTCATTTTTTCTCTTTTAGTCAGTCTTTGAGAAGTTTTAATGCCCATTCTGTATTTTTTTGTGTGTTGGCTTCGTAGCTGTCATGCTCTATTTTGTCAAGTTCAGTCTCAGTAAGCTCTCTGTGTCTTGTCGTTGTTCGTTCTTCTATCCACTGTTTAAATGTTTTGTTTTTTTCCGTACATGTTAAAATTAATGTCAAAAATGTCCGTTCTTAACTGTGGTTGTCCAGTGTTTGTCACAAGATGGCGCCAAACAGTAATCTTTATTGATCTTTATTGGCGCGGAGCGATTTTACTCGTACAAGTAGTACCGGCTATGCGTTAAATACTTTGGAGCGGTTATTATTTGAAAAGAACGAACCTGCAAATGTCTCAACTGACCAATCAGAATCAAGCATTCCAGAGAGCCGTGTAATAAGACGAAATAACATAAGTCGCAGTGGACTATACGACGCGTTTATTTAGAAAATTATTTTATAACAGACATTTAATCTGGAAAGGCAAGTTATTGAACTAAATAATTCACGTCTCTTGTTTTGAACTACACTATGGTGCGATTTGCGATTACACTGTACATTTGGCGCCTGAGCCAAAGTGAATCGCGCTCGAGCCCACCTCTGCAAGCTGGCCAGGGCACGATTACCCAAACTGCACCTGGGCATGGTACAGAGCGATCACACTAGTCAAACAAACCAGGTTTTGGGGGTCAAATGCGCCAGGACATGGTTTGGTTTTTAAAGTGTGAGTGCATCCTAAACCTCACTCCCAAGAAGATGTGCCCTTTAGCCTCCTTGCCTCCCATTCTGGATCAATTGCAGGTTCAAATCCTACTCCGGCTGGGTTTGAGTAGAAATGGTTACAAAGGGGCAGCTTGACTTACAGTATACAAGGTGGTGCCAAACATGTTTACCTTCTTAATGATGGTCTTGATTGCATGATAGATCATCATACATTTTCACCAATAGTCCTCTATGAAGTCAAAAGCACATGAACTCTGTTTTATAATGCATCTACGTACTTGAGTATCTCCAGTTTAAAGTGTGGATCCTCCAACAGATCAGAGAGCAGCTTTATTCCTGAATCTCCTGGGTGATTGTAGCTCAGATCCAACTCTCTCAGGTGTGATGGGTTTGATCTCAAAGCTAAAGCAAGAGCAATACAACCTCCCTCTGTCACCATACAGCCGAATAATCTGCAAAAATAAAAAATTTAATAAGACACTCTGAAACAAAACAGAGAGGAATTTTGTAATATGGTTTTGTGAAAAAAGAGAGTATAAAACTTGAGTGTCTGTAGACCTTTCACGACTGTTTTAAACACAGCTCATTATTTCCATTCGGGACGAAACAAATTATTGGCTTGAGCGACTGTCACTCTCTCTGGTGACCATGGCTACCGCCCGCTGCTACAGGATCTGCCCACACATGCGCACAGCCGATTGATTTGAACGTGCACGAGGCACTCTAGGAAGAGCAAAAGTACGACAGAGAAAGAGCATTCAGAACTCACAGTACACAGTGGCTTTTCTCCGAGTTGACGATGCGGTAGCGGAGTGTAGCGGAGTCTCTGGAGTATAGTCCTCATCAGAGTCAACAATGCTTTCATCATGGAAACTCTTACATACAAAACACCGTATATGTTATGAATCTTCCACGAAATTCACCTTCATCACAGTGTAACTGATGGTAATAAAAAAACTTGTATCAATGCAACCTGTTTTTAGCTTTGTTTTATGAATATAACTAGCTTGTTTGTTACCGAATCAAACTAAATATATTTTAAACTTTACCAGTATCGATATGCTAGCTTAATAGTGAGCAATAAAAGCCATCCTATTTGTTTATATTCATAATGATAAAGTTAGGTTTATTGTTACATGTGTTACATGCGTTCCTTCCTCTCTGCTCGTCTCAGGTAAATGCTTCTCCCAACAGAGCTGGTCGGCATCGCGCGTTCATGTGTTTTGGGGGCGTGGCTTTAGAAGAAACCCAGAAGGGAGGGAGTGGAGTGAATGTAAAAAAAATTAGCTGTGTTAAAACAGTCGTGAGAGGTCTACAGACACTCGATTTTTATGCTCTCTTTTTCAGAGTATACATTACTTATGTATTGGTATATAAAGACAGTTTAAACAAATTTGAAAAAAAGTGTTTTAGACTTTTTTAGACTTAAACCTGCCTACTCTGACTTTAAGAGCACTGTAGCCCCTGTAATTTTAGGAGCACTAGCAGAAAATTAAGGGCACACCTTAAATCAGCCTGCAATGCAATTAGTCACATTTCCCCCCAAAATAACTGCATTACTGAAAAATACTCAATTGACTTAACTCTATGCAGTTGCTGCACATTTTATTATGCACAATTGCACAATGCACAATTGATGAAGCTTTCAGAATAGGAAGTTATGGACCAAGAATCATACAACCCCCTTAACTAATTTATGCATAAGATACAAACATATACAATAAGTTATATCCAGATAGCATACTGTAATGAGATGAGTGGCAGGGCAATATATATACTTGTATATTATACATTTCTCATCTTTTATCCAGTTTTCCTAAACTGGGCACTGATGTAGACCTTTATTCTCATCTATAATATTTTTGGTGTTACTGTAGGCTAAAAGTTCTCCCGCTGTCTTTATCTCTCATCTCTGCAATGTTTAATTCTAAACCCGCGCCGGCGCGTCTTCTCGCGGTTCTGAGTGAGAAGTGTTGAGTTTAACTGGTCTGTGTAAACCCATCGGTAGATTCAACAGAGTGCATGGTGAAATGCACATGCACGAGTACTTGTAAAAAAAAAACATTTTGGAGCCCTTGGTGCCCCCCATTGCCTGGTGCCCCAGGGCACTCGCCCAATCCTGTCTATGGATAATCCGGCCCTGGCTCTACCAATTAAGCTACAGAAACACTTCTGCCAAACCCACCAACTTAAATCTTAGGAGATTTCATAGATTCACAGGAGAGGCAGTAAAGACAGAGAAATAAATGTTCTTAAATACCTCAGTATCTCCAGCTGACATTTAGGGCTCTTCAGTCCTTCAGAGATGAGCTTCACTCCTGAATCCTGCAAGTCATTGTTACTCAAGTCCAGTTCTTTCAGGAAGGAGTTTGAGGATTTTAGTGCTAAAGCCAAGCCTTCACAGGAACGATAAGTGAGATTACAGCTGGACAATCTAAACAGAAGAATATAACATTAAAAATGACCACACCACTCGGTTATTGATTCACTTATGATTGTAACAATCCAAGCAGTTTCATTCTAACCCAAGAAAGTGCTAACACACTGTACACTTATGAGCCAATGTGCCAAGGCATGGAACCTTCAAGTCCCCTTAAAGTGTCCTGTGGTATCTGTTACCAAGACTTTAGCAACAAATCCTTCAAGTCCTGTATATGTTGTAGTTTGAATTTGTAAGTCCAGCACATGGGTCATTCTACAGAAAAGGTGGAATTCGGGTGATGGAAATTTGCTTAAATGAACTTCTTTCAACATACTCAAAACTTCTTTAAAGCTATGGTCTACGATTTCAAAGATTGTTCATTATTAATAACCTCGTTTAGATGTTGGTTATGGTTCTACAGTAAAATCCTAACAATATGAAGAGAAAAAAGAATGAAAAAAATCCATTCACTCTATGGGGTGTACAGCGGCAGAGAAGTTGACCAATGTAAGCTGTCCGGCCGGACTCAAAGTCGAATAAATATAGGGTCCGCCATTGACCGTTGGAGGAAGCTTCAGAGAGATATGGGACTGAAATCCGACGCTGACACGGCTGACTTTTTGTTGAGCAGGTACACATTTATTTATACATTTATGGTGTGCAGTGTTACATAAATATCTTTATATCAGTCTGACAACATGCTCATGCTGCTGGTCGGCATTGGAATGTTAGCCGTTTAGCATCGCCTATCACGGGTCAAAGTAATTATATTTATTAAGTCCTTGAATTTCAGTAGGACTAGCGGGTTTCTGTTCGAGCTGATCGGAATTTGAACAAGATGTGCTGTGTGCTGCTATAACACTTACTCAAAACCTTAGCAATACTAAATAATAATTATTGTGTAATTAATGTGCGCTAGGTAGCACTTTTGACTAGAGGAAACGAGGCTCAGGAGGGGAAATGTATGCCAAACGTTGTTGTGAAAGTAAATAAGTAACGTCAATCAGTCATAATTGTAAGTGTTCATTCCTTCAAGGCTTTATGTGTTTACTGTTCGGTAAATCATCGGTTCCGATGTTTACTACCGGTGATCACAGCTTGACTGAGTGACGTTGTTCAGGTCATTTCCCTGGTGGGAGGGATCAGGTAGCACAGAGGTCCGGGATGAGTTTTTTAAAACTTATTAACCGTCTCAGGCTTTCTCGACTGATTTTCAACATCGTAGACTACAGCTTTAATAGCATAAATTAACTTGTCAAATCTATGAAACCGCAAAACGGGGAGCTTAATCTATTTTTAACTTTTTAATACATTTTAATAAGGAATCCATGAGTCATTTATTTGTCATTGGTGTTACTTGTGATTTAAACAACATTAATGTTGATACTAAATATTTTTTCTCATTACAGCTTGTGTATTTAGTTAAAGGCTGAGTAGAGGAATGATAACAGCAAGAAAAATAATTGATTATTAATATTTGTTTAATTAAATTCTTCATCTTTACCCAGCATTGTATGAAATTATTTGATTCTCAGTTTAACCTTTTTCTTTAAAACCAACAAAAAAAATTTTAACCAAAAAGGCTTCGATGCAAAGACTGAAATTTTAACAATGTCATTCATAACAACAAAACTTGGTTTAACACCAATGACACAATGTAACACCAAAACAAAATTAGAATATAATAATAGATAATCAATATGATAAAACTTATAAACTTTCATAAAATTTTCCCATCTTGTTTTGTTTTTATGCTTTTATGTTGGTCAGTTAAAGGAATAGTGCTTATGAAGTACTCATTAGAGAAGTAACACTAATGATGGTAACACCAATGACAATTTACAATAATATTTTAACAAAATGGCTGCCATTAGCCATGTGCTCTTTCATCAGAGATGTAACAATCACATACTTATTCAGTATAATGTATTTTTTTGTAAAGATTTTAACACTCCCAGCTATAAAAAAAAAAAGAGTAACACTAATGACATCCAAAAAAATCTTATCTCAAAATTCTTAGATATATCATGATATTTTAGACAAATAAGGTAAGACATCTCAAAAACCTTTTGCCTTCCTCAACTGCACTACTTTCACTGACCTCTTGACCCATGAAAAACTTCAAAGAGCTGATGCATTGTTTCAAAATAAAAGTGCTTTGGGTAGGGTAACACCAATGACTTAAATTTGGGGGACAAATATTTATTTGATATTATTCATTTTAATACTGTATTTTTGCCATTTCAGTGTTGTAGTAAATAGGGCTGGGTTTCGATTCAAATTTCAAGAATCGATTCGATTCCGATTCTGAAGATCTTGAATCGATTATCATTGTTCGATTCGATTCGATCCGATCCGATCTTCGAGATTTAGATAAGTGTTTTTGAAAAAAGTCCGAAATGGTGCCAGATAGGGGTGGGCGGAATGACCAAAAATCTATTCCATGAGTCATTTTATTTCACGGTAACGGTATATTTCATGGTATACATGTTTTTCAGTTTATATTGTTTTTGGATTATAAAAATGTGCAGTTATTTGCCACTCACTATAGCTTTTAACTGCTCACCACAGTTTTAAAATATGGACAATTTAAAGTAAATAATGTTAAAGTGAAAATGCTCAGAGGATAACAACAGATTAAGTCTTGATAGACAGAATCTTGTTTTTAATTGAGTTATTAATTTTACAGACTATTGAAGCTATAGTATGCATTGTATTTTGTATTTATGCATACATTACATTAAAAATAGGCAGTATGTAAAATGAACAGGTATATTTATGCACAAACCTACAGACAGGATAAATACCTGTATGAGAGACGGAGCTCTAGATATAGATATTATGACGGGTGCTATGATGTGATGAAGTCTGTTTTAAGGTCTTGACGCTCTTTACTTTCTATTACACATTAACATTTGCGTTTCTTTCTCGTCTTTCTGATCAAAGATGTTTGTACTATAAGCAAATTAGGCGTCAAACTACATCGCTCCACTACGTGTCACTGATATAAACGCGAGTTTTGTCTTAGCTTGCTTAAAGTTCAGAAAACTTTACAACTATTAGCATTATGTGTAAGAAGAACTCTTTATTTGTCAACCCCTTGCACGCGCCTCAAGAAACCTCTGCCCGTCAGAGACCGGCTGCATGAGCACAGAGGGAAGGAGAGAGAGAGTTTCGCTGGAGACCTGCGGTGGATTCACTGGCGCTTATTATAAAAATCACACAAATAACTCGTTCATTTGTTATGAGTGGATTATTTTACATATAGATCGCAGCTTTGAGCGTTTCTAGAGTTTTCAAAACAACTGCTTGCTTAACGTTACTATGTTCACTATGTTCGTTGTTTTAATGTCACGTGCATGCAGGTTTAAGTTATTAATTATTAAATAGATCCTCTGAGTTACGGATCGATCTTTAGAAATTAACATGAAAATTCATTCAGAATCGGTGAATCGATTTTTTCATCACAGCCCTAGTAGTAAATTCATACAGGGTTAAAGGTACATGTAAATGGGATTTGTTTTATAAAAAACATGGTTTTAAATAATAAGTACACAGTTCAATTTCATGTATGATCAAAGGGACAGAGCAATTTTCAGGACCAGACATTAAAAAAAAAAGGAAAAAAGAAAATTAAATAAATAAACCCTCTCATTATTTTAAGGACAGTCTATATTTATTAAATATATATCATTATAGGATTATTGGGTCAAATTAAATGAGGGGTCTGCAAAAGCAAGGGACAAGTATTCCACCTTTTTTGTAGAATGACCCACATCCCACAGATGTCAAGAAATCTGATTGTTTGTTAATCATATGATCTACATCGGTACTGTAAGTAACAGCAGGCATACCATATAATGAAGCAAATCATTCCATTGTTTTTGATTGTCTATGACCATTAAGAAGTGGCTCATGCCAAGAGTGCAGCATTTTCATCAAGTTTCCTTTGATCTATTAAAATATAAGAGTCCTTAAAAAAGACTGTAGTTTTCAGAAACTTTATTATCACACCAAAATTTCTACCATGTGTTTAATTTAAAACAGTTTACTGTATACAATATATCACCTAGCACTACTTTTTGTTTGGTATTTATTACAACCAAATTGCTCAAATTGAATTGGTATTTTCGGTAACGCTTTAGATTACAGCCCGGAAAGTAAATGCATTGTCCCAGAATCCACCCATCTCTGTGTTATTATGTTTCACGTAGTTAAAGAGTAAATACAACATATGCGAGCTGTAAATTAAAGTGGCACTTGTTACCCCCTTGTTTCACGTAGTTAAAGAGTAGATACAACATCTGCGGGCTGTAAATTAAAGTGGCACTTGTTACCCCTTTGTTCCCAAAATATTGTGGATTGTTCCCTTGGAATTGCACATATGTACTTTTTAGGTACAGTATAGTTGCAGAAATGTATGCTGTAGATTCCATGTACTTGCGCAGTGCTTTGATGCATGTATTGTTTGTGTTTTTCCTGGTTGTTGCCCCTTTGTTCCCCAGATATTGTAGATTGTTCCCTTATAATTAGACGTACGTACTTCATAAGTAAACTATGATTACAGAAACATACGCTGTAAATTCGCTGTACTTACCCAGTACTTTCCGGGCTGTAATCTAAAGCGTTACCGTATTTGGTATTTTCTTATTAGTCTGATACCTAATTTCTTTTACCTAATCTCGTCTTAGGCAACTTTTTATTGAACTACCTTAGAATCTCCAGTTTACAGTTTAGATTTTTCAGTCCATCAAAGGGCAGCTTCAGTCTATAAAGAACAAAGTACACAAATCACATTGCATCATCACAATCATTGCATTCCCAATAACACATCATCTCTTATTCGTGTAGAAACAGTACATAATAGCGTATCCCCCATATTTAGTAAAAGTGGTAGATTCTGATTTGCATACAGTATTTATTGTGTCAGTGCCTAAATATTTTGTGATGAAACATATCAAACCTTAGATTTCCCAGCTGATAGTGTGCACTGTTGACTCTGAAATCCTGTAGGTTATTATAACTCAGGTCCAGCTCTCTCAGGGGAGAGTTGAATGACTCTAGAGCTGCAGCCAAACTTTCACAGCATTCATCAGTGAGACTACAGCTTGCAAATCTACAGTGTAAAAGACAAAAGTTCAGATGCAAAACCCTCTAAGTACATCTGACATGTTTTATTGTAATTTAACATTTCAGGCTCTTATGTTTTGGTTCAACAATAATATATAAATAAATGCCTTATTTTTACAAATGTCACTTTAAGTGCACGGATAATCTCCACTTCTATAAAAAAGTTTTCAGTCACTTTGCCATTTAACAGATTCTGCAAACAAACTGGTATTTCAGAAACAAAACAATATCATAATCTGAACGTGGATTTGCAATTTTCCATACTCACAATGCTTTTCTGCAGTTAATCACAGCTGGTACAAGTCTTCTTATTCCCTCCTGTGTTGTGTTGTATTTCTTGAGGTCCAGCTCATCCAGCACTTCCTCAGACATTTGAATCATGTAGGCTATTGCTGAACAGTGAGCAGCAGAGAGTGTCTGTGATGGCAAAAACTCTTGAATCTGTCTGTGCAGAGACTGAACCTTCATTTCAAGCAGACAGAGGAGCAGATTGATGTATCTGTTGGATAACAGACAATTTTCATCATCGATTTTGTCTATAATGTAATTTGTGGTTTTCTTGATGCTCTTTGAACTCTCCTCTGTGTGTGGCAGTAAATCCTGTAAGAGTCTCTGATTGGATTCCAGTGAGATGCCCAGCAGGAATCGCAGGAAAAGATCCAGATGTCCATTTTCATACAGAAGGCTTTTATGAACTGTTGATGTTAGTAACTCAAACAAAGAGCTGTCCCCACTCTTACATTTTTTTTCAAGAAACAAGTGCAGTGATTTTGTGTTCTTGGTTAAATGGGAATAAAACACATAGAAAGCAGCCAGAAACTCCTGAAAGCTGAGATGTATGAAGCAGTAAATTTTCCTCTGATGAATCACAGATTCCTCCTTAAAGATCTCAGTACAGATCCCAGAATACACTGAGGCGTCAATTATGTCTATCCCACAATCTCTCAGGTCCTCCTCATAAAACATCACATTACCCTTCATCAGCTGTTTGAAAGCCAGTTTAGACAGTTTGACAATCATTTCTCTGTTAGACTGCAAGAGTTTCTGTGGATCTCTCTCATCATACTTCTCATTCTTTATATTCATCTGAATCAGCAGGAAGTGGATGTACATTTCAGTCAGAGTTTTGGGGATTTCTGTTCTGTGATCTTGTTTTAGGATGTTTTGAAGCACAGTAGATGAGATCCAGCAGAAGACTGGTATGTGACACATGATGTGGAGACTTCTTGTTTTTTTAATGTGTGAGATGATTCTGCTGGCTTGACGTTCATCACTGATTCTCTTCCTGAAATATTCCTCCTTCTGAGGATCATTGAATCCCTGGATTTCTGTCACACGGTTGATGTATTTAGATGGGATCTGATTAGCTGCTGCTGGTCTGGAGGTGATCCAGATGAGAGCAGATGGAAGCAGATCTCCTTTGATCAGGTTTGACATCAACACACCAACTGATGAAGCCTGATTCACATCAGAAACTATCTCACCGTCTGAAAACATCAGTGTTATTCTGCTTTCATCCAGACCATCAAAGATGAAAACAACTTTACACTCATCATAAACCTTTGAGTCTAGATCTTGAAGTTCAGGATGAAAGTCAAGCAGAAGTTTGTGAAGACTGTACTGATCATCTTGAATCAAGTTCAGCTCTCGAAATGGAAGCACAAACATGAAGTCTATATCTTGATTGGTTCTTCCTTCAGACCAATCCAGAATGAACTTCTGCACAGCAACTGTTTTTCCAATTCCAGCAATGCCTTTAGTAAGAACGCTCTTTATTTTTGTCTTTTTCTCTTTTCTCTTCACTGTTTTGTATTCTGATTCAGGTAAAGGTTTAAAGATGTCATTGCAGTAGATTCTTGTGTCTTGTAAGTGTTGTGTTCTGTGTGTTTTCTCCATCTGTAAAACCTCATGTTCTTCATTCACTCGTCCACTCTCTCCCTCTATGATGTACAGCTGTGTGTAAATTCTGTTCAGGAGGGTTTTGTTCTTCTGTAGTTTGATTCCCTCAAATAAGCTCTCATATTTGTTCTTTAAGATGGATTTGTGAGTATCTTTGAATCTCTGTTGCCTGAAGAAGGTCTCCATTAAAGCAGTGCATGTCAGATGGGATTTTACAGAGTTGCTGGAATAATCTTTCTCCTCTCTGTTCAGACAGCAACAAGTAAAGCGAACACAAAAAATACAGTTAAAGGACAATTTTATATTAAAGTAATTTAATAACATG
The DNA here is from genome assembly GCF_027580225.2 of Misgurnus anguillicaudatus. Classification (NCBI taxonomy): domain Eukaryota; kingdom Metazoa; phylum Chordata; class Actinopteri; order Cypriniformes; family Cobitidae; genus Misgurnus; species Misgurnus anguillicaudatus. Next base: position 2,664,906 of record NC_073349.2, read on the forward strand.
AGATGCCCCAAATATAATTCAAATGTATTAGACTAGCCTACAGTACAATTAAGCGATTCAGAAAAGGAACATTATTTAAAAACTATTATATTCAGGGAAATACATTCAATTAATCGTAATCAACCTTACAGATCTGTAGTATCTGATCAGCTTTAATAATGATCCACTTGTTGTACTTGTCCAGTGAATGCCCTTATGACAATTAACCATGTTTTTTTGTGGTAAAAGTGTAACCATGTTTTTTGTGTGTATGGATTACTATTAGCCAAACCATTGTTTTACTACATTAACCATTTTTTTTAAATGTAGTAAAATGTCTCGGATTACGTAGTTAGCATCCCACACAAACACACTAGCTACCAAGTGCCGAAGCAAGTGCCTACAGGAATGCAGGGAGTATGGCATGGAGACGCAGCGTCTCGTTACCTTCTCAGGGAACCAGGGTTACCTACGTAACCGAGACGTTCCCTTTCGAGAAACTTGAGCTGCGTCGCCATAGCGACACTTTGGGGAACGAGATGCCCACGCTTCCATACTACCAAATGCCTGTAGCGTGTATAACTGAACACAGTCAAGGCAAAAGAACCGGGGACCCTAAAGAGGAGTCTAGGTCTAAATAATAAGATCTGACTTATGGCACACCAGCGGCCGATCAGGAGAATAAATACTGTGTACAGCTGTACAAGCAACACACAGCATAAACACAAAATCACTGTTTGACACAGCTCATGCAGGCTATGACAGGCAGATATACATACACATACAGGTGTAGAAAACGTAAAAATATTATTAGTTTTATTATTGTGTGTATATACATATAATTCCTCCATACTGTAAAAAGAGGAGGCTTCACGTGGAGACTGCACGTTTAGCCTTAAACAGTAGGCGGACATGAAGATGATTCATCTCTCCATAGATAGACAGCTGAAATATATGGCTCTCACGCAGGATGCCTTCCCAATCCGGCGAAAGAGAGAGAGAGAGAGAGAGAGAGCGGACGTTACGTGCAAGCGGAGACACCGCCGCCTGCACGGAATTATATCGCGACTCCCAAGAGTAGGGGGAGGCTGCAGACCTGGAGCTGGTAGATCTATGCCCCTGGCAGTTTTACGCCACTGACAGTTTTACGCCCCTGTTATTCCTTATGCGTCCAGTAGGGGGAGGCTGTATATTAGTATACGAGCCTAGTCATATATCCGTATGATAGTAACAGACCTTCTTGAAACGATACGAATTGACCCCTGGAATTTTAGAAAAGTTACATTGTGTTGTCTTCATAAAATGCTATAGGACATGTTTGTAGCTGTATGACGACCTATTGTGAATTGTACAGCAGATATTTAATTTAGGATCCATATGATTACACAGTACTTTTTTATGCTAATGGCCTAAATATGGTTAATATCTAAATGTAACTTAATATAAATTCACAACATCATATATCAGTCAGTCCTTGTATATAAAAACAATTTATAAATAAATATAAATAGTTATGTGTGACGTCATCATGCGCCGCTTCCGGGTCCAATCGATTTCAAATGCCACAGGAAAACAAGCTAATATACACTCGTATCATAATGCAAAACTATTTAAACCCATGATCCTTATTTTTATCTCCAATAATAAAAACCAAGAGGATCAGACCTGGACTATAGGCTATGGATTTTTTTACTGTCTGTGGTTCCGTAGTGTGCAGACTGCAGTGTACACTGTAAGTTTAGACAATTTTCGTTTAAATGTGTAATAGTAATAACTACAGTGCTCATAAACGGTTGTTTAAATAGGCTAGTATCCTAGTTGTATTTCCCTCTCCCACTGGATGCACGAGGAGGCACAGGGGCGCAAAACTGCCAGGGGCGTAAAACTGTCAGGGGCGTACATCTACCAGCTCCAGGTCTGCAGCCTCCCCATATAGACTCCCACCAGTACAACCCAAGCCCAAGCCTCCTAGAGAGCGAGAGTGCAGTCACCGCTCTGCCTCGACAGAAGCGGGACCGAATCCGTGAGGGCGCGAGCCTAATATATCCTTCTCGAAGCGCGAGGCTGGAGAGCAACACGTGCACAGGAATGCTTGCTCACAGTGCACACAGCCAGGTTTCTCAAAAGCCAACTGTGCGTGCTGCGCTCTAAGACACATATAAATGTGTATCCTTGTCTGTGATATCGCGCCGACAGGGAGATACACATACTTGAACTGATTCTTAAAACATACTTCAGATTTATGCAAACGTACACACAGTCACTTGCTGAGGCACTAAAAGCGAGTGTGTTTGTGTGGGATGCTTTCTTATACCCCTGGTCCGCATGGCATCCAGCCTATATCCAATCATCAAATTATTGATTATGTGTTACACGTGCTTCAGATCAGTCACGCAGAGGCGTTCCCCAAAGCATTGCTATGGCGACGCAGCTCAAGTTCCTCGAAAGGGAACCAAAACATTTGTTATTTTCGATGATGCATTTGTGCAAGAGATAAGTTTAGCAACAAAAACGAAACCAGAAGTAAGGTTCTGATTTTGGTTAGATGACAGTTGTAGATAATACAGTTTGACAAGAGTTTACAGATTGACAAAAGCACAATGTTTTGTTTTACTGCGACTGTAAACAAATATAAGCAAACACTTTGCAGTTTGAATGATGTCCCATATGAACAAAATGACGGAGTATTGTTTTTACGTTTCCACTGTTCAATCGTGCCCGCGCCTCTCTCACACACGCGCGCGCTCGCACAAACACTCACATCACTTCTCTCTCTAACAGTAGTTGCGCATTACGTTAATTTGCATGCGAGTTTTATTTATTTTTATTTCGTGTATATTATATTATAATGTCACGTGTCCTGCTACTACTGGCACTTACTGTTACTGATGTGAAGTTAACGTCTCGGGTTACGTATGTAACCCTTGTTCCCTGAGAAGGGAACGAGACGCTGCGTCGCCATAGAGACGTTTTGGGAACGCCTTCAGGTGTGAGTGCGTCTGAATTTGTATATCAAATCCAACCAATGGTGGGGCGTGACGTCACTGGCGGGGTGACGTAGGAGCCGGAAAGCATAAAAGGCGATGTACAACCACGCCCCCACTATCTGAAATATTGCCGAAGACGGCTTACAGGTACGCAGGAAGTATGGCAAAGGAGACGCAGCGTCTCGTTCCCTTCTCAGGGAACAAGGGTTACATACGTAACCCGAGACGTTCCCTTTCGAGGGAACTCGCGCTGCGTCGCCATAGAGACACTTTGGGAACGCTATACCCAATCCGCCAGACTACAAGTGCCTGTCTGTGTGTAAAAAGCACAACTAAGACCTGAGCACCAAAGATCCAGGAGTAGGAGTGAGATCCAACTCATAAAACTGTACAAAAGTGAGCGGTGAGGACCAGCCTGCCGCATCACAGACATCCTGGACAAAGGCACCTGCCCACAGGGCTTTAGATGCTGCCATACCTAGTTGAATGCGCTCTGACGGTTAAAGGAGAGGGCCGTCCAGAGGCTTCATAAGCAAAAGAGATAGCCTCGACTATCCATTTACTCAAAGCTTGCTTTGTGGCCGGGAAACCTTTCCGGGCCGAACCAAAGCACAAAAATAACTGCTCTGCTTTCCTGAACTCCGCTATTCTGAGCACATACATGTCCAGTGCTCATACTGGACAGAGTAAATTAAGCTTTCTTTGGCTCGCGTTCTTAAATGGTGGAGGGCAGAACGCCTGCAAGACTATGGAGCGTGGTATGTTGCTCAAAACCTTCGGAACGTAGCCCCATCTAGGGTATAGAAAAACCTTTACCATGCCTGGAGCGAACTCGAGACAGGTTGGTGAAACTGAGAGAGCCTCTAAATCTCCTACCCTCTTAAGGGAGGTAATAGCTAGGAGAAATATAGTTTCCAGAGTAAGAAACTTTCTGAAATTATATCAATGGCTCAAATGGTGCCCCTGATAAGTCCTCCAGGACCACAGACAGATCCCACGCAGGGATCCTAAAATGACTCGCAGGCCTCAGCCTCCGAGTGCCACACAGGAAACGCATGAATAGATGGTCTCTACTTAATGAGGGACTGACCACTAAGGTATGAAAGACAGATATAACTGCCACATAAGCCTTAATGGTCAAAGGAGGCAGCCCTGCTGCAAACTGCTCCTGTAAAAACTCCAGAACTGTACCAAGGGGCAGTTAACTGGGTCATATAAGTGCTCTTGGCACCACGTAATAAAAGTCTTTCTGCAAATGCGTATAATTTCCTGGTGGTGGGAGCTCTGGAAATAAAATAGTCTGCACAACCTCAGTTGAGAGACCCATTTCTATGAGTCTGTCCTCCTCAGAAGCCAGACCCAAAAACTCTAGGCAGGGGTAAAACACAGTGCCCCTTGCCTGAGACAACCGATCCCTCCAGATCGGCCCCTGAAATGGGGAGCCGTCCAGGAGGGAGACCAGGTTTGAAAACCACACTCGGGTCAGCCAACACGTGGCTAAGAGCAACAGCTGTGCCTGTGCTGCCGGACTCTCTCCAGAACTCCCGGGAGCTGAGCAATTGGGGAAAAACACACAGGAGGCCCTCAGACCCTTCCTGTGTCATGGCAACCAGTCCGAGTGGGACTGGGTGAAAGAGAGAAAACCAAAGAGTACAATGTGAATTCTCCTGAATTGCAAACAGGTCAGCTTTCGCTTGGCCGAACCTGAGCCAAATTTGCTCCCCCACATGTGGGTGGAGTCTTCATTCCCCAAGCTCAATGTCTGCCTCAGCAGAATGTCTGCTCCATGTGGACTTACATAGATTTTGACCTTATGGTCTTCCATAGCCACTTCCCGGCCTTAGAGGGATGCATCCGTCGTAAGCCTGATGTGACGACCCTGAGCCCCCAATATTCGCCTTCATGGGAAAGGAACCATGGTTTCTTCTATAATACTAAGGCACAAAGCATCTGCGTGTGACCTTGATCATGAGAAACGGGTTGCCCCTCAGGGAACCCCATGGTTAAAGGATGGATTCTTTACGAGCAGGAGACAACCGTGCCTGCAGTCGTTGAAATCCATACCACGCCCAGAAAAGAGGTCCTCTTTGCTGGAGAGGCATACTTTTCCTGGCGTTTAGTTGATGGGACATTTTTGGCCCTTTTGGCTTTCCATAACTGATCACAGCTAGAAAGGGATGCGTCTGTCATTAATGTTATGCGGCGACAGACCGCACCTAACTTGGGGCCTGTAAACAAATACCCAACATTTTTTCCATATTCTTAGGGCACGAAGACAAATGCGCGTAACCCTGAACATGTGAAAAAGCCAACACTGGCCTTTTTGAGAAAGGAATCATAGTTTCTGCCATAATACTAAGGCACAAAGCATTCGCGTGTGACCTTGATTATGCAAAACGGGTTGCCCCTCAGGAAACCCCATGGTTAAAGGATGGGTTCTATACGAGCAGGAGACAACCGTGCCTGCAGTCGTTGAAATCCATACTACGCCCAGAAAAAAAGGTCCTCTGTACTGGAGAAGCACAATTTTCCTGGCGTTTAGCTGATTGGACATTTTTGTCCTTTTGGCTTTCCATAGCCGATCCTCAGCTTAACAGAAATGCATCTGTCATTAATGTCATGCGACAACAGTCCGCACCTCACCCCGGGCCTTAGACAGAAACCCGGCATTTTTCCATATTCTTAGGGCACGAAGACATGCGCGCGTAACCCTGAACATGGTAAAACGGCCAACACTGGCCGAAAGAAACCATTGTTTCTTCCATAATACTAAGGCACAAAGCATCTGCGTGTGACCTTGATCATAAGAAACGGGTTGCCCCTCAAGGAACCCCATGGTTAAAGGATGGATTCTATACAAGCAGGGGACAACAGTGCCTGCTATCGTAGAAATCCATACTACACCCAGAAAAGAGGTCCTCTGTACTGGAGAAGCACACTTTTCCTGGCATTTTAGCTGATTGGATATTTTTGTCCTATTGGCATTCCATAGCTGATCCGCAGCTTAAGAGAGATGCATCTGTCATTAATGTCATGCAGCGACAAACCACACCTCACCTCGGGCTTTGAGACAGAAACCCGAAATCTTTACATATTCTAGAGTACGAAGACATGTGCGCGTAACCCTGAACATGCAAAAAGGGTTGCCTCTCGAGGAAAAACCCTGATTTTAAAACCATCACTTGGTGTGCGATTGACCTAGCTTCAACTCATTCACTTATGTGAAAAATGGACACGACACGAGCAGGAGACATCTGTGCCTGCATCATCGTTGAGTTCCATATTATCCCCAAAATGTGATCACCTGTGTTGGGACTAACATACTTTTCTTGGTGTTCAGTCTCAACGCTAGGTATCTAGATGTGCAAACATAACATCTCGATGCTGTGCTGCCATCTGTGCTGACTGTGCTAATATTAGCCAATCGTCAATATAAATAGTATGCAAATGCCCTAAAGATGCAATGGCGCCAGGGCAGCATTTACACATTTTGTAAATGTGTGAAGGGATAGAGCTAGGCCGAAGGGAAGGCTGATATTGGTATGCCATGCCCCCAAAGGCAAACCTGAGATTCTGTGAGCAGGAAAAATCCATTAACAAAAACCAGTCCTCGGATCTGATTTGAGATTAATGTGAGTGACTGTCAACGTCATGAACCATAATTTTGTGATGGTAATGTGTAGCCTTTGAATAAAAGGAATTCCAATTCCTGCTCTAAAATTAGGGATGTAGCCTAATTTTTACCAAGGGAACCTGATTTACTGTGCTCTGTACTACGAGAGGCAGAGTGTTCACAGTTAATACAGGAGGGCACTGAGAGGTGTGGGAACCCGTAAATGGCGGATAAAACCCACACTCACCCTGATAGGGCTTTATACCTATATTTGACAATGTTGGAGGCTTTAGGGATGAAGCCACTCATGGCAACATAAAAACATTCTCTAAATATAGCCTATTATGTTTAAAAGCTAACTGAAGTGCTTGTGTAAACATGGTCAGAGAATGGTATTTTCCCTGACTTGCATAATAATGGAGATCAGGAAAGAAAGGAAGCCTCTGGTGTTGAGATTGCACTCATTTTGTAAGAAACTCTCATCTAATTTGCTGGATGATATAGTTTCTTTCATTTTTTTTTTTTTTTTTTTTTTTTTTTTTTTTTGCTGGTTCATACATATTAAAACTAGCAGTTACGAGAAACAACCTTTTCATTTAATAAGACCGGTCGAGGCGGGCCTCGAACCGCAAGACACGCGAACATCGTCTGACACAGTCAAACATTAAAGCACGGGCTACCGATCGGGGCGGGAGAAACCGGCATGCGGGCTCCCGAATCCCTCCCGATAGCAAGGATAAGTGCACACCGCCTTCGCGGACATGGATCTTTGAACCGGTCGCTGAATAGAAGGGCTGTGTTTACAACATATATCTCCTCAAAGGTAAAACATTGCATAGGGCTCCCGTTCGGGTTGGAAGTGACCGCAATGCGTGCTTCCAAACCCTCCCGAGGCAGAGCTTTCACGGTCAAAGTACACTACACCACCTCAGTGGACGCAGGACTTAAGCCGCGAGAAACGCGATCATTGTCTTGACTCATCAAAACAACGACACACAGCCCGAGTGGTGTGTGGCTGAGTTTAAGCATTTTGGAAGGGCTCTGGCAGCTTAACGTGCGGACGCTCTTCCGGCCATAGCTATGCGTCCTCACTACCCTGTACTCGAATATATCAACCCCCTCGGGGGAAGATTACACAAGATCACGTCCCTCTCAATGAGGGGAAGTAACTGCAGTGCAGGCTTCCACACCCAGAGGAGGAACAACGGAGCATTTTGAAAGGTAAGTTATCATAATAAACACACATCACACCGCGCCCTCAAGAGCGGCGTGAGCGTGCTCAGCTCCTAAACTTTCTGATTTTTTTTTCCTCATTATCAGCCACACAGTTAAACTATTCAGTCACACAGTTTTTAAGCTATTCAGACACTCTTTGACACACACACACAGATAGCCGTCTGAGGCAATAGAGTAGTGATGGTCGTTTTCGAAGCACTGCTTCATGAGGCTTCGAAACATTTACGAATCTTTTGTTTCGAATCAGTGGTTCGGAGCGTGTTTCAAACTGGCCCAAGTCACGTGATTTTAGCAAACGAGGCTTCATTACGTCATAACTGTTTCGAAACGTTTCGAAAATCCGATGGTTCACCACTAGGGGGAGTTGATCACATGACCGGTGTCTAATATGTTTCGGTGAACTCGGGTCAGATTTATTATAAAAGTTCATAAAACATTTATCCTTCTGACTAATAACGCTGCCATTTTGTCTATTTATTGTTTATAGACAGATTTAATGACAAAATGTGCATAATTAAAAGGGTAGTTAGTTTTAATGATTTGTCTGCACTAAATACAACTAAACACATAATACACTTTAAATTATGTCATAATTAAGTTAAATATATTTTTTTACATATTTTAATCAAAATCTTGCTATTATTTTGTAAAAAAAAAAAATTGTAAAATGTTTGGCCATATCTGCTTTACACTATTTTGACCAGCCGGGGTAGCCACCGTGTGTGGTGTTTCGAACTGCTACGAAAAAATGAATCAATTTAAGAAGCACTTGGATCAATTGAGTCGAAGCTTCGAAAAGCTTTGTTTCTCCCATCACTACAATAGAGATAGTGGGGGCGTGGTTGTACGTCTCCTTTTATGCTTTCCGGCTCCTACGTCACCCCGCCAGTGACGTCACGCCCCACCATTGGTTGGATTTGATATACACATTCAGACGCACTCACACCTGAAGGCGTTCCCAAAGCGTCTCTATGGCGACGCAGCGCGAGTTCCCTCGAAAGGGAACTCTGTCTGTCCCTCATCATGAGCAGGCTGTGTGGATGCTCAGGCTCGTGAATTCAGGCTCGCGAATTCCAAGAATCCGTGGACCAATCACGGCTAATAGCTAGTAGGCCGACTCTTCTTCCTCGTTTTTTTTACACGTAGCATCATATAAGTGATCATATTAGTGCCCCTGCTGTTGGCTGTTTCAGATTGTGTTATTAGACTTTTTTTGGAGACGGCCCTCCGTTGAATGGCCGTTCTGGACTTTTCCAGAATGCACAGATTACCAATCCGTCCCTGCTTGCAGTGCCAAAGCACGAACCTGTGTACAATAGTACAACACTGCAATCTGGGAGGTTGTAACAGTCTCATAGACTGCAGTTTGTTTTTCACAATTCTTTTCCCAGAAAATAATGAAAGACATCACCAAAAAGGTCCATGTTTCATTAGTAGTTTAATAATAATACAATGAAGTGACTTTTGTGCACAAAGAAAACAAAACTAACAATTTTTTCAACAATTTCTTCTCCTCCTTGGTCCTTTAGTCCATGTTTACGAGCAGACTACGGTGCATGCTGCTGACATGAACTGTTGACGTAGTGCCAACGTTTTCTCCACTTTTTTATTTATCTCTTACTGCCAGCGTTTTTTAAAAAGTTGCCAGCGTCAGCATTTTTCATGATTATCAAAAAAGTTTAATGTCTTATATAATACAATATATCAAATAAAAGAACAGACACTTTAAAAAAAGGTTCATCCTACCAGAAGCGTTGAGCAGTGGTCTCAAGGAGTGGTTTACGGGAAGATTATTCTGAATAGTAAGGTACTTGCGATAGGTTAGGGTCCACTTCTGGAGTCAGCAATTCGATTTTTTGCCTAGTACATAATTTGCTTTATAATAAATTGATCGCAAGCTGCGATCCAAATGAGGCGTTTTAATAGTGGCATAATAGCAGGTGCATAAGAGGGTGTTTTGTTAATACAATGCAATACTGTTGTCACAGTAAACAATAATGTTATTTGTGGACCATTCTTTACCCTATAGAAAAGCTGCTGCTAAAACAGCACTGAGAAGGCTGAGAAATGCGTCGTGTCTAGAAGTTGTGGTGGCCAGGTGGATGCAAACCAACGGCCTTGATAAAATCCCCAAAGCCAATAGAGATGGTGCGTTGGTGCAGAGTTGGATATTGTTTGGGAGGGACACCAAAGGATTATAGAAGAAAGATAATCCTTTCCACTGTTATTCATAACTTTAGCTTCTCAAGCCTGGCTAACACCAGACCAGTGTCATAGAGAATGAGACCTGGTCTGGGAACCACATGCTCATTTTCTTGTATTTGAGGCGTGGTTTACGAATGCCCAGAGCTGTTTATTGGGCACTACAAATGTCTATCAAATGCGTCTGTACATAGCTCATAGGCAATTGTTTCAATTATACCAGATGGCGTATGTAAAGTGACATAAATTCAAGCATCAACAAATTTTATTGGGTACGTGTGCACAAAGCTGAAAGTTATGCAACTAAACCGGTAGCTGTATATTGATATTGAAAAGCAACACAACTTAACCACAGTAGGTAGACCAGTGTTTCCCAACCACTGTGCCGTGGCACACTAGTGTGTCGTGACAGCTTGTTTGGTGTGCTGTGGAAAAATTAAAAATCACAACTGCGTATGTCAATGTCATCAATTCCAGCCAGGATATAATCTTTGTGTTCATCAAAACAAGTGTACTTGCATTGAATGTGAGTTCTACATTTAATATAGTAAAATATTCCAGTTAAACAAGTCATTTAAGCATTGCAATAGAGGTTTGTGCATTTCTTTTAATGCTTTTTGGTATAGTGGTGTGCCGTATGATTTTTTACTTATTAAAACTGTGCCGTGACAGAAAAAAGGTTGCGGAACACTAAGGTAGACTACAGGCATAATGACAATATGATATTAATAAATACCACTTACCATTTATAAGTTAAATGGACTTCGTCAACGACGATGCCTACCAGGTTGGTCCTATAAAACTCTTTGGCTAACATTGCCATATCCAAACATCCTTTTTGGATATGAAATGTTTAACACCAAAAGTTGCTCTTTTTTTACAGTTTTTCTTGAAACTATGCCTCATATTCTCAAAACAGTAAACACAATATCATAACGCCTCACACAATTCTCCAAACATCCAATTTTTAGGTCAAAATGAAGCTCTACACTTAAAACCATTCACTCTTACTGAAAAACCAACATTTTCCCTCAGACATCACACACAAGCTTTCAAAAACACACACACTACAACAAAGAATTACACACTGGTGCAATAAATTCAAAACAATATATATCCAAAACTGGTAAGTTGCTTGTGATTCTCCTGCTCAAAAACCTTTTCACACAGCACAACTGTAAAACATTTTTAAAAAAATATTCCTCCTCAACATCCCGTCTTTGTTCTGGATCAGGCCAGATAATCTCATCCACATCACAGACTATATTGGTCCCAGCCAAACAGCGAGGGTAAAATCCTCTTGCACGATCCACCCCTGGCATTCATCTACTGATATGTCTATCTATATGGAAGGCAATTTTATGCATTTCTTTATTTCAGTAGCATAGTCCAACAGTGTATGCACACTAAAGTTACTGTACAGAGCAGTCTTACTGTAAGTACACCTATCTGTTTCCCTCCCCGAAGGCTCTGAAGATGGGAACAGTGAAGCGACTCAAATTAGGCTTTACTCATTGCTCAGCCTCCCTCATAGTCATACCATGGACAAGGACATGGTCAGCCAGAGTGGCTCGAATTTCATCTGAGACTGCTTGTCACCTTTCCCTTCGTCTTCCTCTTTCACCACGTCCTCCTCCTCTTCCTCCTCCTTCACCATGTCCTCTTCCTCCTCTTTCCCCACGTCCTCCTCCTCTTCCTACTCCTCAACCATGTCCTCCTCCTTCACCATGTCCTCCTCCTTTCTCTCCTCTTCTGCCTCCTCCTCTGCCTCCTCTTCTCCCTCCTCCTCCTCCTCGACCTATTCCTTAATTTCTCTGTGGATCCATTGTTCCAAAGCTCAGTGAACTGATTCTGGCCCTTTAATCTATCTATCCGATTGATATGTGTTCAATTTTGACTCTTAGTGTTTCCACCTTGATAATTGTAAGCTAATTGAGCCTAAGCTGTGCTAACTTAAGTGAACAGTATTGAATGCTAGTGCTTTTCATATGACTACATGGTGTAAGCACTGAGAAATATAGTGATTTGTGTGTAGAGTTTTGAAGTAACAGTTAAGGGCGATTTATAGTCGTGCGTAGGCTCTGCGTAGCCTGACGCGCACCTCACAAAAAATTTAACAGCGCGTCAGATCTACGCGGACCGCAAGCGCTGTGATTGGTCCACCAGAACCCCTCCCATCAGGTAAGAAAACTGCGTCATAGGTATTTTCGTTTGTGACGGTGAAAACAAAGAAGAGCCAAGTTGAGGAGTGATTTAACTCAAATTGCATCAAAAGTCGCTGTTTATTTACTTCCATCATTGCTGGTCTTGTCAAATCATACACAACAAGATGCTGTTTCTTCTTCGTTTGTGGGTTAACTTGCTAAGCTTCTTCTTCTTTCACGTTTGTGCTGCTACTGTGGTTACACGCGTGGATACTGCCTACCGGCGGTCACGCGTGTGTTTGCACGTCGACGCAAAAGAATAAATGAAAACCGACGCGGAACCTACGCCGTCGCTGCAGGACCTACGCACGACTATAACGAGCCTTTTAACCAAATCTGACTCATGTGTTAAAGCAGGGAAGTAGGGTTTATAGTTCAGCAAAATGATTGTGCTTCTTGAAAAAATAAGTTATGGTTTTGAAATTTTAGTTCAAAAGCCTGGTTATAGTGTTTTAGCAATCGAGAAAAACTGTAAATAAACTTGCGTTCAAAACTACTTAAAAGACTATCTAAGGCGGCATCAAAAAATAACTTTCCGTCTGCTCACACGTTGGATATACCAAACTGCTTTGGTGTGTCGCATAGACCATAGTCATCATCGTCTTGCTGCCTCCTCCCCGTTCTGTGATTGGTTCCCTATTTGGGGCCATGGTCCATGGTTTCCATGCTAGACTTGCTGTGTGAATAAATTTGTGCACACGGCAGCATGGGGAAACCCAGGCTATCTCAAGGCATGAATTGATTGGAGATATTTGGTCTTCTAATGCAGCAACAGGGATGCAAGGTGTGAGATGAAAGGGTGACCTTACAAGGTTAAAGCGCAAATTAAGGTGGCCAAGCAGAGATAGATGTTCGAGCTTAGAGCAATTTGGGCTGTCTAATAATGTAGAATAATTATTCTGTCAATTTTCTCTTTGGGTAAAGAAGCCTGGAATTTAACGGTGTCCAGATTGATGCCTAGGAATTCAATGGCTATTTGTTTCCTGGGCGATTGGAAAACCTAGTTTGGAAAAAACTTTTTAGACTGTAATGTGAAGATGATGTTAATGATTAATAAGAAATTGTTGAGCAGGTGAATATGGTTGGGAATTGCGTAGTTGTAGAAAAGAGCATGTCAAAAATGTCAAGGGGGGCAAACTTTGGAACTCTCTACCCACTGGGCTAAAATTAGAAACCAATAGTAAAGCTTTTAACAAAGGTCTCGAACAATGGTTAAAGTCTAAACAACAGTGCTCACATGAATAGTCCTTTACTGGTTGATTATTTGCTCATATTACCTTTGCTCTGTATCTTATTTTGTTCCTTATCTGAAATGGGTTATATTCTTTTCATTTGTTAGATTTTTCCCTGTGATTTGCTATTGTTTCTTCCATCTTGGTCTTCTTTTTTCGATATTTTAATTTAAATGTAAAAAGTCGCCTATGGACAAGTGTTGCGAATTAGCACTCAACAATACATCTGGTTTGTACAATGTAATTGCTATTTCCATATCAAATAAAATGTCATTCATTCAAATCATATTTTGTAAGGGGATGACAGGTATGACTGAAGTCTTCTGGGGAAACAGCTTGAAGTATGTGATAGATAGAAAGATTATGGAAATAGGGGGTGGTGCCAATGTCCTGAGCTTCTGAGAGGTTAGAGGCATGGCAAAGGTGTGGCTGCATGTGCAATGCTGCTGAAATGGCCGTGAACAAGGTGTATGAATTAGGACAAGCTGGAGAAATATAGATGAGGTAGGCACCGTTTGCTGAGGCAGCCTCACGCTGGGCACTTTGCAGAAAAACCACAGACTGCTTCACTAATGCTATAGCTAAGTTTTGTTAGCTTGTTTTTAAACCATGGCTGCGTCCAAAAATGAAAGTTCTTACTTAACGAACATTAAAAGACTACGTACATTGCGTTAAGTATAGACATCATTCGCCATGTTGAAATTATCATATGATGTAGTAGGCTTGTTCGAGTTCATGCGGCACCACAAGAACCGACAGGAGGACGACATAACAATACCGCGAGAGCGACCAGAAATCAGATTTCTCAGTATGATTTCTCTAATCACTCTCGCGGTTCCTTGAAGTCATCTTCCTTTTGGTTTTTGCAGCGCTGCACGAACTCGTAGAAACCTAATAACAGGCATAAAGATTTATGTGCTTGTATGAGGGACAGGTTAACTAACACCTGATTGCATCAGTAACTTGACAACTGTATTTTGTATGAGAGGTCGGGCAGCTGCTTAAAGATCTTGCCTTTGGAGAAGACTTCTGGTTTTATACTCTTATTAAGATATCTCCAAGATATCATACTCCAGAATTACACTGCTAGCCAACCCAACAGTTATGCACAATAATAATGAAAAATGCTGATGTGTCACGTGATCGGATCGGGACATCCCTAACTAATACTTCATTTTATTACACTGATTTAGTGGACAAAAATGAGTAAAACAACCAAACTGTAATGTAATATGTATTGTTGGCCTAAGATCACTTTCTTTACTTCTCTAAGATTTAAAAAAAAGAGCAATTTGAAATTGAATGAAAATTACTCAAAATTGTTTAAGCATTGTTTATACTCACATGGGGTCAGAGGTCATCGCTCCATTATTAAGATTAGGAGGCTGAAAAATGGAATCTTTACTCTTCATAGACACACAGCTGAGCTCGGAACATTGTGTTTTGTGGTACTGTACATCTTCCTTTTTCTCCTCATAGAGGCTCATTTTTAAGACTGTAAGTGAGAAAAACAAAACATTAATTACAAACTAAACCATGTACTGTATACCATGTACTGTATATAACTATATAATACTAAAGCAGCAATACAACAATAATCAATCATTAAAAATTAAAGAAATGATAGTAATAATAAAAGTACAGTGAGGTATCAAGTTAAATCTGCATGTAGTGTAACAGATTTAAATGGCACTGTTTAAATGGTTATAAGATGTTCTATTGGTCTTTAGCTTTTCTGCATCTCTGTTACTTAAACCAAAGCAAAGAAAGCTAAGATTTAACTTGACACACCTGTAAAAGTTTTTTTTAAGTGATTACTGTATATGAAGGTCTCGCTAAACGGTTGCTAGGGTACCTCTTATTGGTGTCTAGGGAGTAAATTGGTATCCACCAGTGATTATACTCCAATCCACAAGTGAAACAGTCCTACCCCTGTGTCTCTATGTTCTGATGCAGAGATTTAAGGCTTTGTTTAGTCCCTTGCTAATCAGAGTTTAGTGTTAAGTTAATTTCTTGTGAACATTTTGTGAACGTGACATGACGCTTTTGACATGACGAGCAACACACGACACTCCAAACACATATTTTCAATTCGCGCCCTTCGGAAGAGAAGTCTCCGTCTGCCTTATAAGACTAGTCTTCCATATTTAGTTCACTCCAAAATGAGGCATTGTTGTCACTAAACCTTTGCTGCTCGACATAAGGATCATTATAAAATTTATATTATTAATCAATGTTTAGAATTTAAAAGTGGGTATACCTCATGCCATCTAATAAAGAAATGGGTATTCTCCGTATACCTGCTTAGACCCTGCATTACACCACTGGTCTATGTCAAAAGGTGCTGGACGAGTTATGCGCTGAAATTTTGTTCAAACATAAGATATATACACAAGAGATATCCCGCACACTAATAACTTGCAAAATATTAAATTAATTTATTACGACGTTTCGATCGTAAGATCTTCTTCAGGCATATGAACATGATAATGGTATCACACAGTATTTTAAAAATTCATAGACCAATCACATCAGACAATAGTCACCGACTAATCACAGTATCGGACCTTCAATGACCAATTAAATTTGTCTACAATTTTCATTATTTAATTCAATTTATTTTCAAAAAACATTGGCATCTTTTGTCATCTGATCCTGAGCTTAGTTCAATTTTCCTTAACCCTCCACTGATAGTATATAAACGAGCAAAAAACTTAAAAGATCATCTAGTACATGCCCGTTTTCAGAGTTGCACACATAGTCTTTCACAGAGAACTATTAGTCCATTACAAAATGGAAATTACCGGTGTGGTAATTGTGCTTCTACACATGTGGTGTATTTAATTTGTTGTCCGTGTGGTTTAGGCTATGTTGGTAAAACTACGCGCCAATTGAAAAAAAGAATTAGTGAACACAAGAGCTCTATTCGAAGAAAAGACATTAACTATCGGGTTGCGGCACACTTTATGGCCATGAGTCATGATGTCTCTTCTCTAAGTTTTTGTGGGATTGAAAAAGTGACTATGCCACCGAGAGGCGGAGACATTGACATGCTCCTACAGAGACGTGAATTATTTTGGATTTTCACTCTACAAACATTATCGCCTCTTGGTTTAAATGATGAAGCCCTTTTCAATGTGATGTTATAATCTTGAGGAAAAAATTGTGTTTTTAAAATTGTTGATGGAGTTTTGCATTATGCTTATTTATTCTAATTCTTCATGCAGTATGTACGGTTTATGATGTTTTTCTCTTGTCATTATAGACTGGTTCTGATTTGTATGATATTGAGGTTGTTGATGTGATGGAAAAAAATTGTAGACAAATTTGATTGGTCATTGAAGGTCCGATACTGTGATTAGTCGGTGACTATTGTCTGATGTGATTGGTCTATGAATTTTTTAAATACTTTGTGATACCATTATCATGTTCATATGCCTGAAGAAGATCTTAGGATCGAAACGTCGCAATAAATTAATTTAATATTTTGCAAGTTATTAGTGTGCGGGATATCCCTTGTGTATATATGTTTGGTGGACTATTATTGTCTCTTTATCCAACGCACCTAACCGGAACATACAGGTGTGCGACATTGGTCGTTCATCGTTCAGACATAAGAAAAATTGTAACCGAGAGGAATAACAATAGTGATGCTTTGCATAAATGCAAACACCCCTAATAATACAAACTCTTGACCACAATAATAATACAAACTCTTGACCACACTAATAATACAAACTCTTTTATTCTTAAAGTATAAACTTGAAGACATTACATACCTTTTCATGTCAATTTTTCACCTTTAATGTCTGCGTTGTGTTTCCATAAAATGTTCTGCTTTCTACAGGTTGAACAGGATTTTGATTTCCGTCTGTGAGTGGGTAAATAAGTTACCCAACCTGCTGTTCCTAAGAGAGAGAGAGAGAGAGAGAGAGAGAGAGAGAGAGAGAGAGAGAGAGAGAAAACCGGTTTCAGGAAAACTGGAGTGCAGGGTTAATACACCCCTTATCCACCTTCTTTTTGACATAAATGTGGGTGCTGCCATCTTAGAGCTCTTTTGTTAAGACTTAAGGTGAGCCACTAAAGCTAACCGTATATTGTGAGTGTCACGGGTGTGGTGTTTTGTGGGTTGTTAATGTTTATTATGAAATCCAGGAAGACGCACAAACGCAATAAATCTCTAAAAAACACCCGAGCTGAATGTACAGTATATGTGGCACACGTGCACCCATGATCTGTATCCACACATCTATTCAGTAAAACCTATCATAGAAACAGCCAATACACAATAAATATAATGATTCTTTAAAAACATCAAATATATGCTGATAAAAATATGCTGATTTAGCTGGTTTATTTAATCCTATTAAATATTACTACAATTTCTTTTTTCAAAACAGAATATAGGCCTACACGACATAAAGTGCTTATATATTAAGGTTTATTATAATTCTTAATGTTTTGCACATATTTTTGTTAGGTTTTAAATAAAAAGTTCCCAGAGCTGTGTCCGAAATCGCTCCCTATCCACTATGTACTGTAGTTCACTATATTGGGTGTCAGCCATTTTGTAGTGGTGTCCAAAACCTCAGTAACCAACTTCATTCCCTACATTCGTTCACTACTTTTTAACCACAATGCACTCTGATTTTGAGGATACATTCGATACACTAGGTGTGTTCGAGATCATCCGGCGCTGCGCAGACCGATCGGCGTGGTTTGCCGCTTGCAGTCGAGGGAGGAACTGAAGACGGAGCCGTCAAGCCGGACACCTGCTGCTTGCCGTAGTGACGTGTGCGCCGTGTTTCCTTGTTGTTAATCGCGAATGAAGTGAATTAGATGCTGTATTTGATAAAAACAAACCTTTTAGTAAAAAGTTGCAACCAGAACCATTTTATATCGAATATTTTAATTGCTGCTTATACTGTATACCCGAAAATAACGGGAAACAAGCATATATTATTAAAATACCAATAGAGTTTGTTATTTTCATTTTTATTTTATTACACGACACAATATAACATATTTAAGGATATTAAAGTGTTTTTTCCTGTTTTAAAACATGAATTTATAATGTTTATTAGTGAAACTAAAGGTTGGATTAAACTTGAAACGCACGTGATCGTTGTCATCAATGAGGCGACCAATCAAGTAAAGCTGTTACGTCATCACAACTCCGGGCAGCCGCTCTGGAGAAGCTGCATCGGCTGAGCTAGCCGGCTACTCTCGAAACGCTCTCGCGGTACTTAAAAACCATATGACACAGTCACGTGCATGCAGCGCCAGCTGAAGTCGGACAAAAGTACTAACCAAAATGCACTGCTTCAAGTCAGCCGCCGATCGGTCTGCGCAGCGCCGCATGAAGTCGAACACACCTAATTACTCACTCATATTTCCCATGATACAACGGGAGACGCATAAGTGCAATCAGCTAAAGGATACTGATAGTAAACACCCAAAAAAATGTATACACTTTTGTTAGTTCTTGTTGTCAGTTATTTTCTACCTTTAAAAAATAAACTAATTCAAAATAATTGAAAAAAAATATATTTTATTTAAACTATAATACACATCAAACAATAAAAAAACGTAAATAAATATGACAGCAGTTGTTTAGTTCTCTTTATTTTCAACTAATACATTAAACATGACAAATGATGTGACAAACAGTAAGAAAGTAAACTTTATCGTTTCACAGTACAATCAATAAAGTCACACAAGTGTAAGGGTTTATGACAAATATCTGCGACCGCTTTCTAACGCATCGTATTTATGTCAGTGTTCAAAATCGCTCACTCAATTTTGTTCATTTCTTCCCCACATAGTGGACTCAATTGTCATTCCCTAGGGAATAGTGAATGAGTGAACGAAGGAGCGGTTTCAGACACAGTCATGTCTCCCTCTAGTGCATATGAAGTGATTTAATATAATATAATACATTCATGCATAAAACAAACAAAAATATAAGTAAATAAATGTAATGAATGTTTATTCTGGTTTGTACTTGAATGAGAAAGATACTGCTGCTGATGTTAGAATAAAGCACCACATTCACAGGAAAAGGCTGATGAGAGGCCATAGAAATTCAAACATTATTAAAACTGCAAGCAGTGATGGAAGGGCCCTCGCACACCTGACACCGCCACGCCGTGGCATAAGAATTAAAGGGAACAGTAGTAAATAGGCATTTAAGCATGTAAACATAGGTGAACCATTTAAAAGTGTAGTATAATGTGCCACATTTCCTGTTGCTAATTACAAATGACAGCGAGGTAGCATCGTGTAAGATAGCATGAGAGAGAGAGAGAGAGAGAGAGAGAGTGAGCGAGTGTGTGTGAGTATGAGTGACTACATGTAAATATTGGCACGTAGATGTGTCAGGACTCTTATCAATCATGTGAAGTTTGGGACAAATCCGACATTGCATTATCATTGTAAACATGTTACTTCCTGTTACCAGCTGGTGGCGCTATAACCATAACTGACTATTGGCATCATAAGTGACTATCAGTGATGGGAGTAACGCGTTACAAAGTAACTGTAACTGTAACTCCACTACTTTTAGCAGTAACAAGCATGTAACGAAGTATTTTTTTTTATCAAGTAACGCAATTACAATTACTGAAATTTAAATGAGTTCGTTACTCGCGTTACTCTATTTTGTAAAAAATAGACAAGACATATCTGACGTCGCAGGACCGTAGTTGGCGGCGCAATGATTAATTACACTTCATCATAGCTGACAGTGCATATAGAATGAACATGAAAAATCTAAACGGGACAACATACCTTTGTTTAAAAAAAGTCATAATCCATCCGTTCTCATGTTTGTAAATTATCTTCACCAAGCAATCGCAGTATGACATCAACTTGCATTTGTAGTCCACAAAGGTAATAAATCTAAGAAATGTTCATATATTCTTAGATGTTTACATCGGCTTCATGGAAGAGAACGATCCGCGATTGTTGTTTCCACTAAAATATTCACACTGCGGTGTACACCCGTGTTAAAACTCCATAGTATGTGTGAGCTCGCTTTTAGTTTTAGTTTCAGTCTCTCTGTATCCGAACAAACAATCCACTCGCTCTGTGTCTGTCTGACAAAACAATCCACTCGCTCTGTGTCCGTCCAACAAAACAATCCACGTAGCCTACTCCGTTTTCTGATTAAATATCTTCCTTTAATCCTGTGTATCATTTAAATCCAACAGAAAACAAACAATATATGACCAAAGAGCGCAGTCCCTGTGTTCCAATGCAAGGGCTGCACCCTACTAAGCATGCGATAAAAGGTGAACACTCTGCTTTTCAAGGCGCTCAGAAGTTTGCGAAGAGAACTGAAATGAGACGGTCTAACCTTTGGAGGACCCATAGTTTGCCTCATCTGCTGCACGCGCAATCGCGCCTGTCAGCAGGACACAGCGGAGACGTTTCGAACTTATTAAAATAAATATGAAATCAGAAAAATTATAATTTATTTTAGAAAATATGACATGTTGACACAATTGTCTCCAAGTTTTTAAAGAGACACTACACAATTTTAATACATTATATATTTTTGTAAACATGCAGAATATTTGTCTAAATGGTCTAAATGATATACATAAATAAACTAAGTTTACATATTAAGATAATTTCTAACAAAAATATTCAAAGGTTGAATCTAAAGCAAAATAGGCTCCTACAGTATGTGATATATTAGAGTCTTACGTGTAAAATAGCCCATCCATATTATTTTATTGTTTGACTGTTCAGTACTGTTCATATTTACATTTAAAAAGCAGACATAAAAGTAACGTAAAAGTTATTTTTCTAAGTAACTAATTACTTTTGATATACAGTAAATGGTTAAGTAATTCAGTTACTTTTAAAAGAAGTAACTAGTAACTGTAACTAATTACTAATTTTCAGTAACTTGCCCAACACTGGTGACTATTGACATGTAGATGTGTTCAGTCCAGGACTATATTAATCATGTGAAGTTAGGGAAAGATCAGACATTGCATAATCAGTGTAAACATGTCACTTCCTGTTGCCAGCTGGTGGCGCTATAACCATAAGTGACTATTGAAATGTAGATGTGTTCAGTCCAGGACTCTTATTAATCATGTGAAGTTTGGGACAGATCAGACATTGCATAATCATTGTAAACATGTCACTTCCTGTTGCCAGCTGGTGGCGCTATAACCATAAGTGACTATTGACATGTAGATGTGTTCAGTCCAGGACTCTTAGCAATCATGTGAAGTTAGGGAAAGATCGGACATTGCATAATCATTGTAAACATGTCACTTCCTGTTGCCAGCTGGTGGCGCTATAACCATAAGTGACTATTGACATGTAGATGTGTTCAGTCCAGGACTCTTATTAATCATGTGAAGTTTGGGACAGATCAAACATTGCATAATCATTGTAAACATGTCACTTCCTGTTGCCAGCTGGTGGCGCTATAACCATAAGTGACTATTGACATGTAGATGTGTTCAGGTCAGGACTCTTAGCAATCATGTGAAGTTTGGGACAGATCGGACACTGTATGCCTGAGTTCCAGCAACCCGTTTCATAGCGAAACATCAAACTTTGGCTGGCCGAAACAGATACAAATTTTAATATAGAATCAAATCCTTTGCAATTTAGCATCACAAAGGCCTTAAGATGAGACTCGCCAAATATGATGATGATCCAACGAAAACTGTAGGAGGAGTTAGTTAAAGTATGACTGCTGGAAATGAGAAAAACTGAGCCAAAATCTGAGAAATAATTCAAAATAGCTGACTTCCTGTTTGGTGTAGGGCATTGCTCTATGAGACTTTTTTGTAGGGCTTGTAATAATACATGAGCATACCGAAATTCGTAATTGTAAGTTAAACACAGTCCAAGGGCTGCTTCATTCAATATTTGAAAGTGGCGCTAAAACATGTTCCTTCAGGTTGCCAGCTGGTGGTGCTATGGCTATAAATGAAAATTGTTATGTAGATGTGTTCAGGTCAGGACTCTTAGCAATCATGTGAAATTTGGGACAGATCGGACATTGTATGCATAAGTTCCAGCAACTTCCTGTTTCATGACAAAACATCAAAATTTGTCGGGCCAGAACCGACACAAATTTTTACGTAGAGTCAAATCCTTCGCAATTTAGCTTCACAAAGGCCTTAAGATGACACTCACCATATATGAAGACGATCCAACGAAAACTGTAGGAGGAGTTAGTTAAAGTATGACGCCTGGAAATGACAAAAACTGCACCCAAATCACAAAAATAACTCTGAATAGCTGACTTCCTGTTTGGTTTACGGCTTCGCTCCAAGAGACTTTTTTGTAGGTCCTGTCATGCTACAGAAGCGTACCGAATTTCGTAATTGTACGTCAAACACAGTCCGAGGGCTGCTTCGTTGAAAATTTGTAGGTGGCGCTATAGAGCCATTTTCCCACGCTTAATTCCAAATCCTACACCACATGTAAATTTTCATCACTCTTGACATCTGTGCAAAATTTCATGAGTTTTCGAGTATGTTTAGGCCCTCTAAAGTCCCGCTGAAGTCGGAGAAGAAAAAGAAAAAAAAAAAAAAAAAATAACTCCTTGAAGAACAATAGGGTCCTCACACCCCGGTGTGCTCGGGCCCTAATAAGAGTCATTTAAAAAATGCAGTGTATAAAACCTCACTCCAGGGGGACACTTATTTTTTTAAACTTATTATTTTAAACTTCATCATGAAAAAGGTAAAAAACATAAATCTTGGTCTATTTTATGTACAAACATTTGACCGACTTTCCCACTGTACACATACTGGTATGCCTCTGTGGCATAATCTAGAGAAGACTTTCTGCTTAAGATGTCATGAATGCTTGGATTCAGGTCTTCCTTATCAAACACAAAGTCTTGACAAAAAGTCAGATGGGATTTCTACCAAACCACTGCACCACCGACCACATTTACACACTACACACGCTAGTCGTCATTCAGTACATTGATCATAAAATCAAAGTCAAAATATATGCATGTTTCATAGATTTTAATAAAAGCATTTAGTCCGATATGGCATGAAATTCACTCACTTCACTTTTTTGCTTATTTTTTGCCATCAACCTTTTTTTAGTGTTCCTTTTTTCTGGGGCAATTTGAACATTGTTCTTCCTCCATTCTATCGCAATTTGTGCCACCTTCCATGATGACTACAGTATTCTGAAAGGCTTACCATTTTTGTCATCTTTTTGTTTATTTTTAAAGAGCCATGTCACGCACGCTGAAGCATTTACAGTAGGCTATTACTGCATCCGAAAGTAATTTGTGGGTTTTGTCGAACATGGGCAGTCATTATGCGCAAAAGGACTATCCAGCAACAGACTCACTGGGAGAAAGTGTGGCTGTCACTGCCACAGCCGAGCCCTTCAGAGACAGAACTAGAATTTTATAAATGGGGTTCCCATGGGGTGGCCAAGGCGACTTTAGGGGCTCAATGCAATCCATGAAAGAAAACGATGTGTAATATCAAAAAAGTATGAATGTTTTAGTCTAATTGGTAATTATCACATAACCCCACATTAGATATACAGGTGCGCCTCATTAAATGCGTGGTATAGTGTAGGTATACTGTTATTAACAAGAAACACTACTGTACTAACAAATGCATGTTCAAGTTGCTATAACTACAGATTAGTTGTTATAGCTTTATAGTTGAAAAAAAATCAGCTTGTAGCAACTCATCTTTTGCCAAGAAAAATAATAGTAAGTTGACATGACTTGTAAATCAGTTGATTCAACAAAAAAAAATAAAGGCAGCAAAGACTTTTTTATAGTGTGGCATTGTGTCTACAAGACATTGCAGAACAAGTGTGCTGTTTGAGACAGAGTGCGTCCTTTAACTGCATGATTCAGTCTATTCAAATGCATTCAGATATGGGGCAAAAAATATATTTAAATCATTTTATATAGGTAATATATTTTCAAGAAGAGTACAGTTTATTTTTTCTAAAAAAAATCTGAATAATTGCAAATGTGACATTTTGTAATTTTTGTGTATTTCCCTTCCTGTTAGACTGCCTATCCAGGAACCATTGCTGGGTTTACAGCCCAAGTTGCAACTAGGACATGGTTGTCCAGTCCTGCTCCTGGAAGACCAGTGACTCTAATCTAACAAATCTGATCCAGCTAATCAAGGTCTTCCTTGGCAGACTAAAAACTTTCAGGCAGGTCTGTTGAGGGAAGTTTCAGCTAATCTCTGCAGCACATCGGTCCTCTAGGACAGAGTTTGAACACCCCTGCACTAGGAGAATACTAAAATTTATTGTGCATTATTTAGCCACTCAAATGAACTAAAATGGCTCAAACCAAAAGAGATCTTTTCAGAACTTGAGGCTTGAGGGTTGAAACAGATAAACTAGCATGTGGTATATAGCATATATACCATACAGTGGTGTTTCATTTAGGCCTATTTGCTTTTCAGAGGCTGTAAGACCATGCTCCTTTCAGCCAAGTCATCCTGATTCTGAAGTTGATAGTGAGATAAAGGTGTGGATGCAGAATTCAAGACCGAGCGGGTGAAGGAAAGGAGCACTACCACCGTCTGTTTAGTTGAGAGACCTCGGAGGAAGAGTGACCTCTGTTAAAAAAATGTTGCGGGGACTTCCGGGAGGCAACATGTGAGAGCAGACGCACGTGAAGGCAGCTCCACAACTTTTATGTAATAGCCTATACATGAGCAAAACTAAATAATATTATACTTTCACATCAGCAAGTGTTGATCACATACTCAGGATGCCAAATAAACACAAAATGACTGCACTCTCTATGGAAACTTTACCTCTGATCGACCGCGCTTACAGATCATTGAGAAAACGATCGGATAACACCTCATATCCCGAGTCTTTATTGTTAAGATGCACTACTATCACGACTGGCAGGACATCATCCGAAAAGCAGCTCAGCTCAAATCCATCACATACAACGGTGAGAAACTTCTGATATTTCCAGATTTTCCAGCTGCCATATTGAAACGTTTTAATCAAGCGAAATAAATCAGGTGTCCGCTTCACATTTTTTTTTATCCAGCGAAGTTGTGAGTCACATATAGCGGAGAAGAAATGTATTTCATAGACCCCGTAAAGGTGATTGCTTATGCGGAGCAGCATTTTGGAGGGAGCAACGTGTCAACTTCATAATCTTTCTATAGACTGACACCAGAGCCGGGATATTATAATAATGTGAAGTGCCAACTGCATGTTTACAATTAAGTACATTCTCCCTCATTATTTTCTGGGTTTGATGTGACTTGTGTTGTATACGATGTTTATTATATACTCACACCTTGAATCTGAAAAAGCTGAACTGCCTATGTGCATGAGAACATTATAACACTTATAGGAATTGCTCACTAACTCCTGATAGTCAGCTAATGCAATTAGGCTGTTTATTTTACAGTCAAGTTTATTGTTTCAGGAAAATTCTGTTTTGATGTTTAACTTCACCTGGTTTGTCAGGTATGTTCTTTTTTACTTTTTTGTTAGATTTGTGATAAAATGTTGAGGGAGGGGATGTTTAATATGGTTCTGTCTGTGGGTGCGTTCTGTGGTGGAAGGTTACAATAAATGCAATAACTGGGATGGCTGCCAGTCAAAGTAATACACCTGATAGAGGGGCAGAAGCTTTGACTTTTGCATCTTGGAATGTTAAAGGGTTAAACCATCCCATTAAACGTGGTTAGAAGTTTTCTCATTTGAAATCTATGAATGCTGACATTATATTTTTACAAGAGACACATTTTAAAAACGACTTTCATTCCAAATTAATAGTCAGGTGGAGAGGCCAGTCTTTTTTCTCTTCATTTTTATCTAAGGCCAGGGGCAGTGCTATTTTAATAATAAAGGGGGTTCCTTTTAAACATGTCTACAACTACAGATAAAGAGGGACGTTTTATCATAGTTGCGGGAGAAATATTTTCCATGTCTATAACTTTTGTTTATATTTACTAATATCAATTTTGATGATCCATGCTTTTTTCAAAAATGATTTTCCCATGTTACTAATCTAATTATAGACCGTTTAAGCAGTAACAACATAAACAAGCGGCTGTCGCGGTCCGCACGTAACTTCCGGTAAACTCCGCTAAGAATAAATAACAACAAAGTTCATTAAATGTAGTTTATTTATATAACAAGCAAAAAAACAACACATAGATTACTTAGGAAACCAAAACATTTGTTATTTTCGACGAGGCATTTGTTCAAGAGATCAGTTTAGCAACTAGTCAGACCATTAAAAAAACGAAACCGGAAGTAAAGTTCGGATCCAGACGTGTATCACGTGCGTCCGATGAAACCGTCTATAGGGGGAGACTTCAATTGTGTTTTAGACTCATATTTAGACAGATCGTCTGCTCAGTGTGCTCCTCCTTCCAAAACTAGGGATTTCCCTAATTTGTATATTAAAAACTGTAATGTTGGTGATGTATGGAGGCTAGTTAACCCAACGAGGAGAGACTACTCCTTCCAATCACAGGTTCATATATATATAACATATATAGCTGTATATATTATTTTCTGGTTGAGTCAAAGTTAATTCCCTTAACTTCAACGTCTCATCAATACTAACACAAAAATATTAACAAGACTGTTTGACTGTTGTCCATAAACACATGAAAATAAAATGACAAACAATGCAATACCCTCCAAATACACAAAAACATGCACACTGTTAGATGATTGTTTGTTAAGTAGTAGAATGAATGTAAATTCCCTTACACATACACATGTGCCACACAAATGTGAAAATTTGTCATTTTTGTGTAAACACAAATAAAATGAAAAGAATAAATAAATATTTTTGTGCAAGGTGTGTGTGTGTGTGTGTGTAAGCATTTTGTTTTGTTTTGTCTTTTAAATACTCCAAACATGTTTTTTCCTGGAAAAAAATAAGAATTGATGCATTCAGTGCAGAATCATCATCTTGCTTTTTTAACCAAATTCCAAAACTTATAAAACTGGACCCTTGTGTGTCTTGTTTGAAGGCTGTTTAGTACAGCACAGAGACACAGAGGAGTCAGTATAAATCCTGAATCCAGCACACAGAGGTTTTGTGAATGTAAAGTTAAATGTGTGTAAGTGTGTGAGTTTCTTCAAAACACTGTAGAAAGACAGAGTGCCGGCCGGACAGTCCAGATACACTCCCACTCTTTTAGAAGCGGTTAAAGGAGAGTCGACATCAGTGCTGTTTTTATTGTGCCAAACAGTGAATCTGTAATCGGAGCAGTCAAGACTCCAGGACTTTTTATTAAACCCAAATCTACATCCATCATCTGCTCCTCTCCGGCTGATTTCTTTATCCATCACTGATATAACAACACCTTTACAGCCGCTCCATTCAACCTCCCAATAACAGCGTTCAGTCAGAATCTCTTTACACATAACCTGAGGCCAATAATCAAATCTCTCTGGATGATCGGGATATGACTCTCGCTCCTTTTCCAAACGTGTCACCTTCTTGTTCTCCTCAGACAGACGGAGATGAGGGTTTACTGTGTTTGGATCCAGTGTGAGATCACAGGCATCTGTACACCAAAAAAGAGATTAGAGAAGACATTAACAACATAAAAATGACTGTGTGTATTTGGGCCAATGTTGGCAACGTTACTTAAAAAAAGTAATTAGTTATAGTTACTAGTACTAGTTACTTCTCAAAAATAGTAACTGAGTTAGTAACTGCGTTACATCATTATAAAAGTAACTAATTACCAGGCAAAGTAACTATTGCGTTACTTTAAAAAAGTTCAAATATTTCAAATAACCTGAATGCCCCCAATATAAAATTAGTTAAATGAATGAATTGGACACTAAAGGCGGGCGTACACGGTGCGATTTTTGCTGTCGTAGGGGCTCGCATGCGATTTTTTTTCAGGAGCAAATCGTTCATGCTCGTATGGTCGTGGCTCGCACCGCGTGAGAGGAATTACGAGCCGAGCCGAGCAGGTTATGAGCACCTTACGACCTCCCGATAAGTTTTAAACATGTCAAAAAAGTTCGGGAGCTGTCGGTATAAATTCGTAGTGTTGGTGCGGGTGAACGAGACGATCTGGCAAAGCACTTAAAGTTGACCAATCAGAATGTACAAAACACAGAAGAAGAAAGACAAATGTGGCACTGCTACCTCAAATCTGGACGACAACTCTCTATAGCAGGCTATGTTTCGCGCACACATCGGTAACCGGACATCATGACAAATAGTGACGACCTCTTGATCAGCTTCTTTGCCTGAAAAACCTGTCATACGTGTTTTTGTTATGTCCGGCCACAGCTTTGAATGTGTGTGGAAACAGGAGAGAGCGTAGTTGTTTTAGGCTATACCGCTGTTCTGATTATAGAAAAAAAAATTATTAGACTCCGTGCAGAGACCACTGGTGTAAACAGTACAGGATATACAAAGAATGTTGCAATTTTTGTGTAATCCAAGCTGTGCCAAAGTCGCTGTAGTACAGTTTCATAAATGAATGGATATTAAAAGGGCTGTCGCGACAGAGGATAAAAAGCAAAGGAATGTCCATGTTTAGTAGGCTATAAGATATGCATTTATTGAGAGAGTACATTAAACATGGAGACAACGTTTTCCACATTATGGAGCTTCTGCTTTAACAAGTGAGCTTAAACGTTTTTGTTCTGTATTTTTTACCCACATATATATATATATTTTTAGATATTTTCGACCAAAGGAACACATGATATAGCCCAATGTAAGTTGTTATGGTAGCCTTAGGTTGTTCTGAAATGATGAAACATTTTTAATGACTAAAAATAGAGCCCGACCGATATGCATTTTTTGGGGCCGATGCCGATACAGATATTAGAGAGTAAAAAAAGACCGATAACGATATATCGGCCGATATTCATTATGTGAATATTATAGTACAGTACACATATACTACAGTATATTATAACTACTACAGTACTGTACATAGAATACACTATATACATTAACAGAATATACTATATATAAATACTTTTTGCAATGATCATTCTATGATCACACCACAAATGTGGTGATCAAACACTTAAAATGACATGACAAAGACATGTAATATAGGCAGGTGTGTTTTACAAGTTAACAATAAACTTTATTATCCAAAATGATTCTGATATAAGTGCACAAAACAGTAAATTTGACTTATTATAAATAACTTTAAAACACAAACAAAACAAAATACATATAACTTAAACCATTGTCAGTTTTAACGAGAATAATGTTATATTGGGCTTATTTTAAAAAATGGAAACTTATAAAGTCATTGTTTATTAGTTTTAGAGTAAGTTATGGACTTCACAAATTAATTAAAAACTTACCGTTAAGACGACAATGCTTGAATTACTGACAACATACTGATGTAGGCTAATGTTTAATGTACTGCACAACTTTTTTATAACACGAACCCACAGTGTTCTGCCGGGACTTAAAACTTTTATCAAACTAAAGCGTCTGCTCTCCGCGACTCCGCCTCTTTTATTCAAGAAAGGGTGTAAAGTTGCGCGAGCTTATTTAATCAATTGCTTTGAAATGAGCATGTAACAGCACAAGCAGCTGTACTCCCACAGACTGCGCGTCAGTTTAAGCGCGTCCTTTCGCCGCCTCGCGTCATTTCTTCCGCTTGCGTTTGAAACAACTCGCAAGTGGACAAAAAAGACTGATTAAAACCACCAAATGTAAACAGGAATGTGTCTCTCTCGTCCACTTATAATCCAATCGACCAAAGCGCGTCTTAATACCAGGTGTAAAATGTATTGAAGAAACCGCGTGACTGCCGCGCCCGCCACCTGAACTGAGAGACTGAATGAAGTGGAAGGGGTGGGGGATTGGCTGATGTCACTACAGTGAGTGACCTGAGTCGCCATTAGCAACCAATAGGGCGCACTCTGCTGGACAAACAAGTACTTACATCTTTCAAAAGCATTTAATGTGTTCTGTAAGGAACGTTCATACCGGCTTCATATCTGCGGCTTATACGCCGATATAGATATATCTGCGACATGCTCATATCGGCCGATAAAATCGGCAAAACGATAAATCGGTCGGGCTCTAACTAAAAATGTCTCTGAAACTATTTAAATAATAATTAATTTGTTTTCATACTATATTTGTATTGCTATGTATTCATTTACATAGGCATACTGTGAAAATGCCCTATATTAATATGCAATGCCTTCTGTATGGCATTTATTTTGTGCAGTTACATGAGCACAAATGCTGCTGGCTCACTTTTACTTTAAAGAGCCACTAAAATGACCACAAAAAAGTTTATATATTTGAAGAGTTTGGTTCCAAAACGCGATAAACGCCATTTTTGAAAAAAATGAGTTACTGCCAAAATCAGTATTATATCAGGTCAGTAGTTAAAAGTAAATTCTTAATTTTACGCAAAATCCAATATCCGCAGTGTTATTCTGTCATCTTTTCTCCCTTTTTCCCAAAATGCGATAAACGCCACTCCTCCTTTTTTACAGAACGCAATAAATACAGCCCACCAGTCACGCAATGTAAACAAACAATGGCGGCGCGCTGAGTACACAGAGTCCTAGTTTTCCTCATCTACTTTGTACTTCGTGATCAACAAACAAAACAAAATTATACTTTAAATGCATTGATAAAACTGTGATGGTTTTCTGTGACGGGAAAGAAACGTAAGCCATCAACATCTAATAATTTCCGCGAGAGGCACTCGGGTGCTTGTTCTCCCGACAGCATCAAGCTTCTCATGCTAACACATTGACCCCAGAGGATCTTATGAAAAACTTTACATTATTTTACTCAAAGTCAACGAAAA
This sequence comes from Misgurnus anguillicaudatus, assembly GCF_027580225.2. NCBI lineage: Eukaryota > Metazoa > Chordata > Actinopteri > Cypriniformes > Cobitidae > Misgurnus > Misgurnus anguillicaudatus. The sequence goes on from NC_073349.2 coordinate 2,696,160, forward strand.
TCGAGCAGGACCAAAACATTTTACAGCTGATCGCTTTGAAAAATGTAAAGAGACGACGTCAAGTATAACCGCAGCTGTCAGGGAAAACTCAGAGTCGAGTCTCATGCGAATGAAAGGATGTTTATTCAGAAGAGAAGAGAAAGTTAGATGAGAGAAAACACAATAATCCTCAGTCCACTGGAGGTGACGGAGACCACACGCGGCATCCAGCGAAATGATCTTCACTGAAGGCAGGGATTCCGACGGAGAGGTAATCCACACAAATCAGCACGAAACTCCTCAGAAAACCGGAAAGGCTGGTGTTCTGCCTAAAGACGAGGCAACCCAGCTGCACCGGAGAAGGACAGAGTTCAGATGAAGACAAAAAAACAGTCACACACCGGCTGAGGATCTCGGGCAGATGCAAGCATCCAAATGTCGGCGACAGGACCTGAGACAAGAGCAGAGAAGAGCGACAGAAACTACCAAACGACTGTCTGGACTGGACACGTGACTACGATCAACCATGACAATGAGCGCGTGATGAGAAACAGAACAGAGGACTAAAAATAGAGATAGGAAACAAGACAGAGCTGGCAAATGATTACAGAAACGAGCGGGAGGGGCAAGTGCACACGTGAGGAACCATCACCAACCGGTAAAAAACAAACGCACACATACTTCAGCTTCAACTTCAGCTTTATTTATATAGCACATTTCTTAACAGCCACATGGCTGACCAAAGTGCTTTACAGTGCATCTGACATTACACACACACACATAGACACAGTAATAAGAATAATAGCAGCAAGGATAAAAAATAATGGTAGATAGACTGTTAAAAAACACGGACAGAAAAATATAATAAAATACACAATAAAAAAAAAAAGAAATAATAGACCATAAAATGAACAAACATGAACCCCTGGGTAATCATTAAAAAGCTAGAGAGAAAAGATGGGTCTTTAACCGGGACTTGAAACTAGAGACGGTGGGTGCCATCCTAATTTCTAAAGGCAGAGAGTTCCATAAGCGCGGGCCAGCCACAGAAAAGGCACGCTCTCCTCTGCGCTTTAGCCGAACACGAGGGACCACTAGCATAGCCTGGTCAGAAGAACGAAGATGTCTACTAGGGGTGTAGAGATGAAGAAGTTCAGATAAATATAGAGGAGCAGTATTATGAAGAGACTTATAGACAAAAAGTAAAATCTTAAAATCAATTCTTTGAGAGATCGGCAGCCAGTGTAAAGATTTGAGAATTGGAGTGATGTGTTCATATTTACGAGAACTAGACAGAAATCTTGCAGCAGCATTTTGAACTAGCTGGAGACGCCTGACCTGAGTTTTTGATATACCACAGTATAAGGAGTTGCAGTAATCTAGGCGAGAGGTTACAAATGCATGTACCGCCATTTCTAGAGTCTTAGGGGTGAGAAAGTGTTTAACACCACAGATCACCCAGGAGTCGTGACAGTACCCCCCCCCTCCATGACCAGCACACGACGGACCTGAGGGGGGCTCACCTTGTCGCAGACGAAAGTCCTCGATCAGAACTGGGGGTCCAGTATATCCCGAGCCGGAACCCAACACCTCTCCTCCGATCCATAGCCCTCCCAGTCCACTAAATACTGAAAACCTCTGCCCCGGCGGCGAACATCTAGTAACCTCCTAACCGTATAGACAGGGGCACCATCCACTAGATGAGGGGCGGGGGGGTTGGGGGCAGAGACAGGAGAATTCTTGCAGGCAAAGATCACAGGTTTAACCTTGTATACATGGAAAACAGGGTGAACCCGACCAAGAGTAAGTGGTAACTTAAGCTTAACTGCTACCGGACTAATGACCTTAATAATGCTGTATGGCCCAATGAAACGAGGAGCCAGCTTACAAAACTGCTGCCAAAACCGAGAGACAAACTGAGGACCCCTATCTGAAATCACATCAGACGGAAGACTATGCAACCAAAAAACATGGTTAATCAGAACCTGAGCCATCTCTTTGGCAGAAGGGAGCTTAGGTAAGGGAATGAAATGAACCGCTTTAGAGAAACGATCCACCACAGTCAAAACGACAGTGTTACCATCAGACGCCGGTAGCCCGGTGAAAAAATCAAGGGCTATGTGTGACCAGGGGCGGGAGGGGATGGGCAAAGATTTAAGCAGACCAGCGGGGGGTTGATTGGATGCTTTATTACGAGCACAGACTGAACAGGCTAATACAAACTGTCTGACGTCCGTGGCCATAGAAGACCACCAAAAACGTTGACGATAGCAGCCAACATCCTCCGAATTCCCGGATGGCCGACAAACCTGGATTCATGACCCCACCGGATGACATCGGAACGTAAACACTCAGGTACCCATAGACGACCCGCTGGACACTCTTCCGGCACTTCCCCCTCTCGGCCGGACTCCCTCACCTGCTGCTCGATTCCCCAGACGAGGGCACCAACCACCTTCCCCTCCGGGAGGATGGTTTCGGTCCGCTCGCACTCGGAGCGATCGAACAGACGAGAGAGAGCATCAGGTTTAGTATTCTTAGAGCCAGGCCGGTACGAGAGGGAAAAGTTAAAACGTTCAAAGAAAAGTGCCCAGCAAGCCTGTCTAGCTGTTAATCTTCTGGTCGAACGGATATATTCAAGATTCTTATGATCCGTCCAGACCAGAAAGGGTTCCGAGGTTCCCTCCAACCAGTGACGCCACTCACCCAGAGTCTTACCGCCAGCAGTTCTCTATTCCCTATGTCGTAATTACGTTCCGCTGGGTTTAACCGGTGAGAGAAAAAGGCACACGGGTGCACCTTCCCATCAATGGAAGACCGCTGAGATAAAACGGCGCCTACTCCCACATCAGAAGCATCTACTTCCACAATAAATTGATTAGCCGGATCAGGAATAGAGAGAACCGGAGCAGAGATAAAACAGGACTTTAACTTATCAAAGGCTTCCTGAGCCTCTCTATCCCATTGGAAATGCAGCTTAGTGGAAGTGAGAGCAGTAAGGGGTTTAGCGATCTGACCAAAGTTTCTGATGAAACGCCGGTAAAAACTGGCGAAACCCAAAAATCGCTGAAGCTCCTTACGAGAGTCGGGTACTGGCCAATCTCTCCCTCGGCAATAACAAAACCCAGGACGAAACCGACTGTTTGTGGAACTCGCACTTCTCCGCCTTAAAAAAGAGCTGGTTCTCTAAAAGCCGTTGTAAAACTAGGCGAACATGCTGGGTGTGTATCTTCATGGATGGAGAAAAGATGAGAATGTCATCAAGATACACAAAAACAAACTTATTAATCATGTCTCCCACAACCTCATTTACCATAGTTTGGAAGACAGCCGGTGCGTTACAAAGCCCAAATGGTAAAACGCGGTATTCCCATTGTCCTGATGGTGTATTAAAGGCTGTCTTTCACTCATCGCCCTCTTTGATGCATACCAAATGATAAGCATTGTGCAGATCCAATTTGGTAAACACGCATACTCCCTGTAATAACTCGAAAGCTGAAGACATTAACGGTAAGGGGTACTTATTCTTAACAGTAATGTCATTAAGCCCTCTATAGTCAATGCACGGACGAAGAGACCCATCTTTCTTCTTAACAAAGAAAAACCCAGCACCCGCTGGAGACGATGAGCGACGAATGAGACCGGCATTAAGTGCTTCATTTATGTATTTATCCATAGCCTCTCTCTCTGGTTTAGCAAGGGAAAAACTTCGACCCTTAGGCGGAAAAGTACCTGGGAACAATCATATGACCGGTGAGGAGGTAGGGATGTCTCACTGAACACTTGATGCAGATCAGAGTAATCCGCCGGGACCCCCGAGAGATCGGCAGCAGGATTCTGAAAAGTAGAACACAAAGAAGCAGAAGAAGCTGGACCAAGACATGAAACATGACACGAAGACTTCCAAGACAAGACAACACTGTTCTGCCAATCAACGTGAGGATTATGTTTGGACAGCCAGTCATGCCCTAAATGACTGGCGATTGGGATGAATCCAACAAATAAAATTAAATTTCCTCACGATGATTGCCAGAAACAAACAAACTCACAGGGGGTGTGCGATGGGTGATCATAGCCATGTGCTGTCCCTTTAATGTCCAGGCAGAGAGAGGAGAGGTCAAAGGGATAGCAGGAATATCCCAGGATCCAGCCAAACCGGCATCCAGAAAACTCACCTCCACACCAGAATCCAGCAAGGCCTGCGACTGGAAGTTAGACTGATTAAAAACCACAATGACAGGGAGAAGTGCAGTTTACGGGAGGTTTGAGAGATGACATGCCCATCGAAACTCCCGAGGTCATCGGCGGGCAGTACCTTTTACCGGACATGAAGCGGCGATGTGCCCCGCCTTACCGCAGTATAGACACAATCCACTCGACGCTGTTTCTCAGCGGCGGTAAGGCAGAGCTTACCCAATTGCATAGGTTCCTCTGCATCAAGCAATGATAATGAAGCCAACTCCTCAGATGAAACAGCGATTTGGCGAAACGACCGGCGGAGCTCACGCTGATGGTGTCGTGTTTCGATTCTCAACGCCAATTCGATCGCCGCCTCTAGAGATGTAGGAGGATCCCGTGCAGTGACTTCGTCCTGGATGGAAGGGTTGAGACCCTCGAGGAACTGGGCCCGAAGCGCCGTATCATTCCACCCACTGGTGATGGCTAGCGTCTTAAATGAGATGGCGTAATCCGTTACGGACGACCTTCGTTGTTGTAGCCTCACTTGCTCGGCTGCCTCCATGTCGCCTCGGAGTGATCGATCAAAAAGACTCAGCATTTCCATCTCGAGAGCCTCAAATGAAGCCGTGCACGGGGCCTTGGCCCCCCAAGCAGCCATTCCCTCGCCCTCCCGGTGAGTAAAGTCAAAACAAATGCTACCTTGGACGTAGCGCTGGCAAATCTCCGGGGTTGGAGGGCGAAAACTAGGGAACACTGCTGCAGGAAGGCCCGGCAGGTGTTGGGGTCGCCATCGAAGGTGGGAGGAGTCGCCGCGTGAGGCACACGATCAACGTTGGGTAGAGTTCCGCTAGGCGTAGGAAGAGATTGCCCTCCGATCGGCTGGGTGATCTGGTCCAATCGGATACTTAACTCTGAAAACCGTTCTGACAAAGTGCAGAAGTCTCTGGCAGCCACAGTGAGCAGCGATGAGTGCTGAGATCACCCAGGAGTCGTGACACGCAGCAATATGACAGTGTTCTTAATATAACAAAGTAAGTGTTTTGGTTAATGCCATTAATGTTTATTTTTTAATCATTGTATACCACTATTCAACTAAATAAATATAAATGGTAAAGATGAATGCACATTTATACATTGATTTAAAAGATTTATAGCATTTTGAAATAAAAAACTGTCATGGATTTATTGCATTTTGTGGAAAAAATAATTCGTTTTTATAATAAATCTTTGAAAACCAAGTTATAGATTTGAATTTTTTATGTTTTTATAATCTAAAGATGCTATGTGAAAGTTTGTAACAGAAAATAGTGGTTTTCATCTTGTCACTTTCTTGGTATAGAAAACACGTTTTTACCAAAATTTGTCAAAATGGATTTATTGCGTTTTGGAACCAAACTCTTCATTTATTGTTGTGGTCTACCACAATACTGTTGTTTGAATTAATGTTCAAAAAACGCATTATTATTCTTATAATAGATATTTGCAACATCTCTCTCTAAAACGCTTGATTGCAGCGCGTGTCTCTTCAAAGCCCCACCCCCACAAACGCCAAGTATACTCTGATTGGTCAGGGGTTCTAAACGATTGTGATTGGTTAATCCTTGTAGCATTCAAAATGTCCATTACCATAATAGACCTTTCTCACAACTTCTGTATTTATGCCCGTAAATACGCAATCGTCACGGAAATCTACTTCCTCCGCAGTCATTGCAATGTAAAAAGCCGTATCTGTTCCATTAATTCCCTGTTGATGGTGAAGTTAGACAGAAGTGGATTCAGGCTGTCCGGCGAGATTAAGGACCTAACTTCACCATAAGAAAGGGGAGCACTTATGTATGCAGCAGACACTTCACTTAAGACGACTACATTTTAGGGCTCACTGGTCGCCGCTTGCAACCAAATGCTGTCTCTACCCATTTTTCTTGGAACGAGTTCACCCCGACACACAAACATACGATCACAGACATTATCAGACAAAAATGTTAACTGATGATGATAGCATCCGGCTAACGTTATTGTTGCTACACACAAGACGTTCACTTGGACAACCATAGGCAGTAATTGAAGGTAATTGGTACCATAATGCTTCATACAAAGCAGACTATAATGTTTTAGTAAGGTAGTCTATATCATCTACTATACATACATTATGTTTAAGTGGACACTCTAATAATGTGTTGTTTAGGTTAACAGTTCAGAAACAGTTAGACTCGCTCTCTACTTGCCTTGATATTTATAGACAAATTCTTCATGGAAAAAGATTTCTCTATTAGTCGTGTCACATCAGCAAATGTAATATTTGGCAAATCCGTTAACGAAGTTGTGTAGACTCTTTGATCCATTTTAAACTTGCCCGGGTTTGTGTTTTTCTAGTGTGTTGACGCCTGACAGGAACTCCGCTTTCACGACGATTACGTATTTCCGGTTACTGTGAGAAAGGTCTATGGGGTTTCGGCTTCTCATGCGTGTACAGAAAATTGTCTCTGTAAACTCCCTCTAGTAGGCTATTGCATCGGTATTGCCTTGCAGTTTGAGTCTGAATCAGATTCAGAGTTTGCAGAAATAAACAAATCTAACAGAAACTCCTTCCCAAGGACGAATTGAGAAGGATGCTTCACAGTGCTAATTTTGTAACCACCTTACTTTACACTTCGGATGTGTTATGGCTGAATCAACAGGGTCACAAAAAATGTAGACCTCTGTAAATTTTCCATATTCGGAAATAAAGATAAACCCCCTGAATAAATAATCAGTGTATTACAATTCTTCATTTAAGTGTCTGCATATTTAATAGATATTTAGTATATGTAATGTAAAATCGCTTTATGTCACAGCGGGGCTTTAGAGTAAGTGAGAGCACAGGTGCAGCAGTCTGATCGTGGCAACTTGTCATTTTCGGTGAAGCTCTGCTGTGTACTGAAGAGAACTGGACTAGTTGTCTGTCACATAATAACCTGTTACTCTCTTTCACTGTGTAAAAGCATAACGGCAAACATTTGTGCTTTATAATAAGAATAAACACAGTCGATGTCCAGACACCAAACATCTGCCCTAAAATAAAATACCATACACGCGTTCTCCGCAGCGCAGACCAAACTCTCTCGTGTAAACACACTACATTTATCTGAGTGTCGCGCATGGGATTTAACACAAAGTGCAAGATAATTTCGCGCCTACTGTTGTTGTACAACGTCAAGTTTATTATGAAAGTAGCCAAATACTTTCTTGCCAAAAAGGCGCAGCGAATACAAAATATTTTTTACTCTCTTTGAATAGACAATCTATCTATCTATAAATAAGTATGAATACATGCCTGTTTGAAATATGGATCCAGAAAGATCGCTGTCTACCAATTCAGCACTATTCCCATGGACAGCAGCCGCTAACATCGTAAGCAAGAAAGGTTTTAAAGTCTTCATAGCACGCTATGTTCAATTAGAAACAACGTTATTGAGAAACAGCACAGAGTATAAATGTTACAGGTGTTATGAGGTTTATAGAAGCTCCGTCTCTCTCCACTTAACAGTTACTCGCACTTTTACCGCGGCACGGATCTTGTCAAATGAGTTTGTATAAGCGAGAACTGCTTCATTCGTTTTATACACCAACAATAGTATTGTCGTTGTTTATGCATTTGCTTGTCGAATTAGAGCTACACAGGTTTAAACAGCGGTTGAGTTTAGAAATACAGCAGGCTTGTGAACAGGCTTCATTTAACGTGCAAGCACAGGAGACAATCTATTTTACAGTCCTCTGAAGTTTACAATGTAATACTGCATGATTTGAAACGATTACACTGTAACATTGTATGGTTTTGTATGATTTACTGAACAACATGGCACAAATACGCATGAAAAACTCACATATATGATGTCAGTTTATTAAATTTTTTTAAACTATTTGTTATGTTTTCCACAGCATCGCGATCGTACACAACTAATAAATCTACACATATTAATGTATACTGGTTGTGATCCTAAAGCGCTAGGTTTCAACAAATTAGGAACAGATTAATCATTTAGGTTCAAACGTTGCACAAATCCAGCCTCAAGCTCTACATGTTTAAGGAAGCAGTGATCCCAAAAATGACGAGAGGAGAAATATAGTTTCTGGTTTCAGTGCGAAGGAATTACATTGCAACTGTTTATTGCATAAACTGTAACCACTATTTAACTTACTCTTCATACTGTACATTATTATTTTACCCTCACATAAAAAACAGCTTCTTCTAGACATACTGAAATCAATAACTCCGCAATAGCAAACAGACTTGGGCCTAGCTAACAAATCAGGTCTCTTTGATAACAGCAAGTGGGCGGGTATAAGCAGTTAGTGGGCGGGCATTATTCAAATGCCACGTCCACGTCATCAGGTCACGGAAATAACTGTAGAACTACATCTCAGGCGTTTACGTAGTACATTAAAAATGCCTTCGGTTAAAGGGAATATCTTCCTTTAAATTGGACTGTGAGCTTTGTAACTCTGCACATCCCTTTTATGCTCAAAACTGCTACATTATACTGTAACTAGAGTTAAAAAGTTGAAATCCATGAAAGGGGCTCTTTAAGACACGGCACTGACCGAGGGTCCGTACATTTGCACTTAACAAGCCTAGACAATGTGCTTTATATTAAATTAAATTATTTTCATTTTACTAATTAATATTTGGCTGTAGATGTATTGGGTTAATAATTTAATTATAAAGTGAAAGACGTGTAATGTTAGCTTACCTTGCGTTTTACCTCATTGCTCCTCATTCTGCATGTACAAATAAATAAATAGGCCCACTGAATTTTTTTTTTAAACGCTCATATTTAAAAAAGCAACAATATATGTAACATTAATAATAGCAATATAGATATTTACTTGGCACTACAAACATGATATATTAAGTAAAACTGCATATGCGCTAGCACGAAAAATCACTGCCAGAGAAATTCCTTCACCGCCACAGCACTAGACCTATATTGCAATTTCGGAATCCATAAACAGAAATACAAAAGAACAGAAATTCCAGGCTGTTTTCTGCACTTACGCCAATATCTTTACCGTATTCTTCTTGTTTTATTTTTGTACATTCTGCCACAACGAAAGGTAGCCTACTTCATCCTCACAGGTGCAAAAATGCTTACGTCAGAATTCGTCAAGTCTTAAATCTTGTCGTGTGTGACTGGGTCCGAATTATTTTTGCATTAACTCACTCGTGTCGTGTGTGAGAGCTCACGACGTTCCGACAGTCAGAATTCGCACCGTGTACGCCTAGCTTAAAGAGAAACCACTAATTTTGTGGCAGCATGTGAAGATGTGAGGTGCTTTATTAGATCAGAATTGCAGACATGAAGAGGCTCTTTCCTACTCTGCATAAGATGCACATTACATAAACATTCTTGCGTTTTACCTCAACGGTGGAAAAGAAGTGCTTATTATACTTTGTATTTGCGACTGCTACCTTTGAGTTTGATGTACTTGTCATCGCGCTGTCGTTGCGGGTGTGTGGGACTCGAACGGACTGCAGGGCGAGGACAGCTGCCTGTGAGTGGCTAGCAGCAGCATCCGCTGCTCGTTGAGAAGAGAGAGCGATACATGCTCCCGCATCAGTCTCCAACCACGCCAGAAAAGATCGCTAGATTTGTCGCTAAAGGGGTTTATAAAGTTGCTAAATCTAGTGACAAAGTCACCAAGTTGGCAACACTGCACTGCACTTCTCAGACTGTGCATGTGTTTGTGTATGAACTCTGTCTGCCTCTGGTTGGCTAACGATGGAAATTAAGCCAATCATCATCGGTTATGTAGTTGTCCCACCCCCTTTAACACACACACACACACACACACACACAAACACGCACACACACACACACACACACACACACACACACACACACACACACACACACACACACACACACACACACACACACACACACACACACACACATACACACACTATAGAAACACATAGCCTGTCTGGATGAGAGAACATACTCTGGTGAAAATCGCTTTAGTGAGATTAATTATAGTAACGCGCAGCATTTATTGTCAGTAACGGCATTATAATGGGGGGAAAAGTAATTTATTTGATTACTCGGTAAGGAAAAAAATAACGCAGTTAGTAACGCTGTTTATTTATAACGGCGTTATTATCATCACTGGTGTGGGCTGGTATATGTGCTTTATGTGGACATGAATAGTGACATGTTTACTATGCTATAAACATGGTTTAAGGAAGTGTCCCCATAAACTGAACAGCTACAAAACATACTATATAGTACTTTTTCATAAAGACTTGTTTTTGTGACTGGGGACTGGGGTAGGTTAGTAGAATAGAATGCACAGTTTGTTCAGTATACAATACAAAGTGTGAGTGTGAGTGTGTGTGTGTGTGTGAATAGTGAATGAATAGTGTATAATGACATGTTAACTATGCTATAAACATGGTTTACGGCAGGGGTCTTCAACTACTCTTCTTCCGTGGCCAGATTTTAAAATTGTAAATATGACGCGGGCCAAACTTTTACCCCTATTTTTACTTTTGATATATGTTTTATTTTTACCATATATGTGTGTGTGTTGTTGTCGTTTTTGTTACTTTTGTTGTAGTATATTTAAAAAAAAACATATTAAAACATGCATTTTAAAAAAATGAAATTTAAAAGCCTTTTAATTACTGAAAATTCATATTTTCTTTATTAATATTTAAAAACAATTGCGGTTTAACATGTAAGAGCCAAATGTTAATAGTAAAAGTGTAAAAGATCAACACTCTTAAACATATTTAGTTTATAACTGTTTCACTTTCATTAATTGTTACATGTCAAGTATTCACAAAAATTCTCCTAATGACTAAAATTGCACTACATGTTTTCTTTTTTAATATTTTATAGATATATAGCTAAACAGCATTTTTCATTGTACATTACATACAGATATAAGTGTCGGGAGTTCGCCTAGTGGCAGTCGTAATGAAAATGTAGTTTAATCGTAAATCTGTCATGGGAGAGAACCTTTAATCTACGAATATATGTATAGTTAATAATTTACTTACCAGTAATTACAGTATTCAAGTGTTACTGATAAAGTAAAACAAAAAAATAATTCATAATTTTAACTTCGCACACAGTGAAACACACTGAAATACATCACTTCCGGTCGCCGCGTCACATGTGGTGTGTGGTGTAATGCATCCAAAGCTCGAATTGGATCAGATAATTACGCACCTGCAGATGGTTGGCACCCCACTCAGCCCCTTTCTGTGTTGTCTTGTACAGTGGAAAGGTAAAAGTAACCACGCTGAATTTAAATCAGACTATAGACGTTTCTCAATAAGGCTGCAGCCTCCGGAGGTCGCATTTCCAGGCTGCATACATCATTAAGTCTTATTTCAGAATTTTAACAATTATAAAATTTACTATTATTCTTAGTTAATCGTAAATTGTTGTAATATGCTTATGATTTGTGAATGTAATGCTCAGTTGACTTAAATTTGATGACGTATTCAGTCTGCATATGTGACCTCCGGAGGCTGCAGCCTTCCGTTTGAGAAATGGCCAAAGGTGACCGGCGGGCCGGATAAAGATGATTGGTGGGCCGCATTTGGCCTGCGGGCCGCCAGTTGACTAGCCCTGGTTTACGGGGACACAGGAAGTGTCACCATAAACTGAAACACTAAAAAACAAACTAAATTGTAGTTTTTCATAGATTAAAGACTGTCAACAGGTTTTTGTGACATTGGGGTTAGGGACTGGGGTAGGTTAGGGAAATAGAATATAACAGTTTGTACAGTATAAAATGCATTGCGCTAATAGAAATGTCCCCATAAACCATGTATGCCTGACTGTGTTTGTGTGAACATGTGTGAGTGTGTGCGTGCATGTCCGTGACCTTGTCTCTGTCTGTGTACACTTACACTTGCGTGGTCCTGCTGTGATCATGATCTCTCCAGCATGAGCCACACTATAAAACAAGAAGTCACATTTTGCTGATGCTTGATGAAAATTGTATATGAACATGCAGCATACACAAAACGTCGCTGTCCGATGAAAACCATGTCCATTTTGCCAATTTTGAGATTTTTTCGACGGATTGAACGTCCAGGTTCATTTCCGTATACAGTATGCTTCACATACCTAAATGGCCAATGAAAAGTTGTGAAATCATGTCATCTGATTTTCACGTATATCCATTTGGTGTCAAAGTGTAAATCACGCCGCATATCTCCCACCTGTGAAGCGTCTCGCCGGTCTCGTAAAGTTTTATGGAAGCTCAGCACTGGATATAGCCGAATACATATGTTGCGTTGTTATGGTGGGTTTTCTTTTACATATGTAATGAAATTCATTGTAATCATTGACTAAACGCGCTGCTGTTTTCTACTGTACTTTGGCACTGTTCGGTTGAGCTGGTGTTGCAGGGACTGTTACATGTGTGCAGTCGACATTGTTGAGGGTTTTTGCCGAGTATTTTCGTGTTGTTGACTGGCCTACGCTATGCCCATTTTTGATTTTGCCGTTATTCAATATTTTTCTTATCCTGCAGTAATGTTTTTTATCTAATCTTTTGTCCCCACCACTTTTCAACACAAACTGACGCCACTGCTGTCTAGCATTACCATGTCAGTGTATTGATTCATTGTCCCTTCATAGTTTGCAAGAGACATTTAATAAATTTATAATTAATATTAAATAAAGTAAGCGTATTTAACTAAGGCATAGGCTATTTAAACTGAGCGTATTCATCTGTCAATATAAAACGCGACTTGGCCATTCTAATTAATGATCGGAAGAACGCGTATCGACCACCGTTCATTTAAACTCAATTTTGGTCAAATGTGGATTATATTATTACACTGGCAAGAATATGGTTACATGTAAAGATGCCGTACCAAGTATGACAACACTACATTCAACTGCTTTTGATATACTGTGTTTTTTTCACTTCCTGAAAAGTAACCGTTTTGGACAAACGTGAGTTTCATCGGGCAGCGACAAAAAAAAAAAAAACATAAATAAATCAGATGCAAAATCCTCTGACATGTGCATCTGACATGTTTTCTTGTTTTTATCAGCCTCTTATATTTAGGTTCAGTAATTTCTGTTTAATGGCAATGAAAAGATTATTACTCCTTAATTTAAAAACCTTATTTTCACAAATCTCACTTTAGTCATTGGTATTTAACCAATTTGACTGCCTTTTGCTGCAAAACCCTCTAAGTGCATGACAACCCTCCTAAATTCACTTCTTAGCACAAGACATAGTAAACAGTTGCAAAATAAGTAAATTCCCAGGTGAAAATGAAGTACACTTCCATAGTGTACATTTACTACATCTGGTACATAAATAGATTTTTTAAATACATTTCAATCATATTTTAGTTCACATTAATGGTGTCTTAAAGGCTGCTTATACATTGCATGTTTGAAGTAACACATTTTTTTCCACATGTTGGAACAGATCGGATATGACAAAAAAACCCAGAAAAAATCAGATATGAATTGGATACATGCATTCGCATCCACAATGTAAATGAAGAGACTGGATATTTCCGTCTCAAGAAGTGCCGTACGTTATTGATAAAGTGACGTTGGTCAATGACGTCAACTCAGGTGGACACTACACGTGATCACATGACTTGCAGCGAAATGGGTGACGACAGCTTAGTGGAGTAATGCTGAAGTTTTATGTTTTGTTACAGAAGTAAAGGGGGTGAATTTATTCTCTTAAATATATCTTGTATTTAAACATTGTATAATAATTTTTGTCTAATGCATATTGCAACGTTTTACTTCCTTGGTGGTTTAAGCTGTTCCCAGTCAGTACGTCTACCTTGAATTGTTTTGCCAAGTGTTCAGTTGGTGAAAATGTTGATATCGGATATGAGTTGCTTTTAAAAGATGATGTAAGCTGGTCGTAGGGGTGTGCCATATCATACCGTTCACGATAACACCGGTATAATTTTTTACATGATAAAAATGTCATATAATGATATCAATGATATAGCGACGCGATGACGTATGCCATAACACCTGAAAGCAAGAGTAGCAAGGGGGAGATACTAGCAGCGGGTGATGTGCGGCCAAAAAGTAAACTAATGACTCAGCCGAGCATCACTGCCTAAATTACTTTAGTTACTGTTAAACTGAAGTGTTAAGGAGTTGTGTTATATAGGGAAAACACTGTACCACTGTGATGACAGTAACTTACTTAACTGACTGAATTTAAATCCAAAAAATGTTCACAAATGTTAACATTCTAGTTGTACTGAACCCCGTTTACTTAATATTTAATTAGACAGATCTATCTTTTCTATTCATTTTCCATTAAATGATGTGATCTGATGAGTTTAAAGCTCCGTTTTACCCTGTTTGTTTCTTCATCAGCATCGTCCGCTACTGTGTCCTAAAGTACACCCTATTTTCTACAACATACAGACCATAGATACAGACAGATGTCTTGCTGATTTCTTCTGTGTTTATATGAAAATCTGATTTATTCAGTTGTGTTTTATTTTAACTGGATTAACATTTATCTCACGACCCCAAATGTGCCATGATTAATGTTAATGTTATTTATTTGATGTTTATGCGAACAAAAGTGCACGTACATGTAAATAATTTTAAATTCAGTGAATTTAAAAATCAGTGAAATAAAACAAAGTGAAAATTACTGAAAATGTGTGGTAGTGTCATAGTGATGAGTTTTTTTTTACCAATTCATCTCTAGTTTGTACTTTGTTTACATTACGTCGCTGTCGGGCGGAAACCTCGTATGTCCAAATTTTGTCAATTTCATATTTTTTCACAAATCGATGCTATTGGTCAGTCCCCACGTGGGTCTGTTACTTTTAAAATTTATTAACCAATCTAAAGTCCTGAAAAAGCTTGAGCGCAAACCTCTTAACTCATTAAGATTGGACATTTCAACTGTCTGAGAAACCTCGTAACTTCACCTCTTCTTCACTCCGCGGGAGAGCTTCGCTGCATATTTCTCTTCAAGATTGAAAATCGCAACGAAATCCTCGTCGAGCAACACGTCCACTGAGGTAAATGTCCTCAAAACACTGGTTATTTATGTTTCAGTTATATGAATTATATAATAACAGTTTTTATATTATGTATGACAGTTTTATTTCGAAATGGTAGTGCTAAAGTCTAATGTATCGTTTCTGAGGCTGCTAGATTTTTCTTTACGCTATTCACGTTTCTGAAGTCAATTTAAAGCACAAATTGCCTGCTGTTGACTTAGTTAGCCACTATGCATCGGTTTTGTCATCATGTTTGGTGAGATATCTAACATGATTTTCGTGGGGCTTAAACAAATCTTGACCCCGCTAGTTCAGCCATTGCAGTCATGAATCATTATGCAAGCTAACTGTTTTTTTTGCTCGCTATTATACGTAAACATGCCTTATATAACGTAGGGAAATGATCGTTTGTCCTTTATAATTTTTTTTTTTGCAGCAACCTTGCTTGTGTCCTTAAAGGAACTCTGTCAGTTACAACAACAATGGAACGATGAACTTGAAAATCAACCATTCTGATGACTGGCGTCCCCATCTGAGTCACCAACTTTGAAACTCCACCACAGACAACAACACAGTCACAAACTCACAAACACAAATACACACAGTAATGGGCTTAATAAAGTCTGTGTTAATCTATGATATCAGTTATTGATGTATTTTAAATATTTATGTATTACTAGGCTTATCATACATGTGCACTGAAGTTTTAAAATGTATCTAATATAACACTTGAATTAAATTGAATGTTTTGGATACCACCATTAAATTATTTTGTGCATGTAAAACACAAGTAAAAGTTTTTATTTATTGGAGAAAAAAGGGCTGTTTAATTAATATAATAAGTCTGTTTGTTAGACACTAACAAGGGAAAAAGTTAGGTTTGAGTACATTTATTAAAACTCGATAGCTCTAATGCTTCTGTGCAGAAGGAAGCCTGTGAGCCACGAAGGTAAGTATGCGAGCAATATAAGGCATAATAAAAACTTTAACGATACAATGTTTAACAACTTAAAAAATATGGCGTTTTTTAATTTCCTGAAAAATAATGCTTTTGGAGATACGCAGATTCCTCCCGACAGCGACGATTTGACTCATTCTGTGTGATTGTGTCCTTACTACTGAACTTTAATGCTGTTTTTGCCTCCTTATGACAATGGATTTAAACTTCGAATTAGGTAGTCTGTCATCAAGGGAACCAGACATTGTGTCTCTCATGGCACAATGTTGACTGCCCGCTGACCTGCTGGTCTTTGGATTGGCTCCAGTCCCTACCAGGCCTTTTATATCCGGTGCTCTGGGCGGAGTCACGGTATGGACATTTCATTAGTACTTCTTTTGCCAAGTTGGCTTATTACATAGAGAATCAGAGTGATTGGTCTCCCAAGGTCGAACCCCTAGTGTCACTTCATCCACAAAATGTCTCGTTCTCTCCCTCATGGAACGAAGGTTACATACATAACCAAGACATTTGTATAGTGTGAGTGTGCCCTAAGCCTCACTCCCAAGAAGAAATGCCCTTTAGCCTCCTTGCCCGAATACCATTCTGGACCAATCACAGGTTTGAATCCCGCTACAGCTGGGTTCGAGTAGGCATGGTTATAAAGGGACAGCTTGACTGACAGTATACAAGATGGTGCCGAACATGTTTACCTTCTTAATAATAGAAGTCAAAAACACATGAACTCTGTTTTAAAATGCACCTACGTACTTGAGTATCTCCAGCTTACAGTGTGAATCCTCCAACAGATCAGAGAGCAGCTTTATTCCTGAATCTCCTGGGTGATTGTAGCTAAGATCCAACTCTCTCATGTGTGATGGATTTGATCTTAAAGCTAAAGCAAGAGCACTGCAACCTTCCTCTGTTACCATACAGCCAGATAACCTGCAAAAACACAGACAGCATTATATAAAACACTCTGAAACAAAACAGAGAGGAATTTTGTAATATGGTTTTGTGCAATATAGATCTTATTTATTTTAATATTCATGCAGATGACAAAGTAATCCACAGTACATTCAAGTTATACATTTGATCAGTATGTGTGCTTACTGGGGACCAAACCAAATACGTTTTGCGCTTCTAACGCAATGCTCTACCAATTAAGCTACAGAAACAGTACTGACAAAACCACCAACTTAAATCTTAGGAGACTTCATAGATTCACAGGAGATTCAGTAAAACACAGAAAAAGGCAGAGAAGTAAATGTCCTGAAATACCTCAGTATCTCCAGTTGACATTTTGGGCTCGTCAGTCCTTCAGAGATGAGCTTCACTCCTGAATCCCACAGGTCATTGTTACTCAAGTCCAGTTCTTTCAGAGAAGAGTTTGAGGATTTTAGGGCTGAAGCCAAGCCTTCACAGGAATGATAAGTGAGATTACAGCTGGACAATCTAAACAGAAGAATATAACATTGAAAATGACCACATAACTCTTATTTATTCACTTATGTTTGTTACAACCAAATTTGTTTCAACTTAACCTGAGAAACCCCCTACACAATGTACACTGATGAGCCAAAACATTATGACCACCACCTGCCCAATATGCTGCTGGTCTTCTGTGTGCTACCAAAACAGTGCCAATGTGCCAAGGTATGGATCCTACAAGACCACTTAAGGCAGGGGTGTCCAATCCGGCCCGCATGATGATTTATACAGTTTTATTAAATATTAAATACATATTTTAAAAACCCTTTCAGGCGGGTGACTAGTTCGTTTTTTAATATGAGAGACTTGCGGAAAGCAGCAAAACGCGGAACATAGACTAAACACGGTGCCCAAAAATCTTGCCGTTTTATTGTTACCGCTCCGCTAAAGATCCACTGATTCCGGCTATCCACTTTGTGTTTTCCCGCCCGCTCCGCAGCATCTCTGTGTCCACTCTCTGCCTGGAGAGCGAAGACGACAGTTTCCGAAGTTCGTTGCATTAACAGGTAGATTAATTACATTATATCAGTTGTTAAACCGCAGACTTAGTAATTTGTAAGTTTGTTTATGTATTTCTTCCGGTAATGATTTGCTGTCGGTGTTCTAAAAGTGCTAACAACTTAGCAAGCAAACAACAACAACAACAAAACATCCACATTCTAGGTATTAACGTTACAATGCTTGTCTTATCAATTTAATGTTCCCGATCAGATCTAAGTTAATATAAACACTAAATTTGCTGTTGTTGGCACACTCTGAGTAAAAAAATACAAAAAACACCAATGCCTTCACAAAATAACGACAGAGAACGGAAAGAGAGGCTGCTAAAGGCAGTTCAACATTGCAAACATGGATTCAAAGCTCCATCAAGCCAACAGGTAAATCATATTGAATGGTTAGCAGACTTTAATTCTTGTTATTATATTTCCCATTATAATCACTTAAGTTGATGCTAGTAATATAACACATCATATTTATAATACTTCATTAAAACCATAATAATAGTACCACCCCCCAAAGTGCCCTTTTTGCTTTTGGGCCACTGCCCCATCTAGCATTTTCATTTTCTAAATGACTGTTCTCATTACAAAGAAAAGTGAATGGTTTATAAAAAAATTTGGCATTAAGGCAAAAGAAGTTAAATTAAAGCTTTTCAACCTAAGGCCAGTGGGTTTTGTACAGATGTAAATTTGTGTGTATAATATGTACAAAATGAGTGTGACTTATGAAATGTAGTTTTCACAGAGCTGTGTGTTTCTCTGGTTTTCTTGCTAAACAAACTAATGAATTGGTTTGTTTAGTTAATTTTAAGACAATTACCAGCACACTAAGGTTTAAAAAAATTATCCGGCCCTCACTTTGTGGCGTTATTTACCATCCGGCCCTCAGCCTAAAATGAGTTTGACACCCCTGCCTTAAGGTGCCCTGTGGTATCTGTCACCACAATGTTTGCAACAGATCATTCAAATCCTGTATATGCTGTAGTTTGAATTTGTTAATCCAGCACATCATTCAAATCCTGTATATGCTGTAGTTTGAATTTGTTAATCCAGCACATCCTACAGATGTGAAGAAATCTGATTATTTGTTAATTACATGATTGCCCAGACCTTAATATGTGGCATTGTTAGAAGATGATCAACAATATTTACTTCACCTGTGACTGCTCATAATGTTTTGACTCATATTCAGTACTGTAAGTAAGCGCAGGGATGCCATATGATCAAGCATATCATTCCATTGTTTTTTGTTCGTCTATGACCATTAAGAAGTGGCTCATGCCAAGAGTCCAGCATTTTTAACTAGGGATTCAAATTTCCTTTGATCTATTGAAATATATTTACTTAAAAATAGACTCTAAGTTTTAGAAACGTTCTTAGCCAACCATTTATAACATGTGTGTAATTCAAACTAGTTTACTGCATACAGTATATCGCCCAGCACTACTTTTTGTTTGGCTTTTATTACAACCAAATTGCTCAAATTGAGTTGGTATTTTCTTATTAGTCTGAAACCTTGTTCCTTTTACCTAATCTCATCTTTGGCTACTTTTTATTGAACTACCTCAGAATCTCCAGTTTACAGTTTGGATTGTTCAGTCCATCAAAGAGCAGCTTCAGTCTATAAAGAACAAAGTACAAAAACTACATTGCATCATCACAATCATTGCATTCCAAAACAAACAGAGTCAGGAACAACACACACATCTCTAATTAGTGTAGAAAC
Source organism: Misgurnus anguillicaudatus (assembly GCF_027580225.2). Classification (NCBI taxonomy): domain Eukaryota; kingdom Metazoa; phylum Chordata; class Actinopteri; order Cypriniformes; family Cobitidae; genus Misgurnus; species Misgurnus anguillicaudatus. The sequence continues at coordinate 2,715,989 of NC_073349.2, forward strand.
AGTATTTACTTTTTATTCAGGTTCTAGACCGTCAAGAGCTTATCCGCCATATTTTAAAAGAGTGGTAGATTCTGATTTACATATACATTATATTGTGTCAGTGCCTACATATTTTGTGATGAAAACTCCCAAACCTCAGAATTCCCATCTGATAGGGTCGATTGTGGACTCTGGAATCCTTAAGGTTATTATAACTCAGGTCCAGCTCTCTCAGGGGGGAGTTGAATGACTCTAGAGCTGCAGCCAAACTTTCACAGCATTCATCAGTGAGACTACAGCTTTCAAATCTACAGTGTAAAAGACAAAAGTTCAGATGCAAAATCCTCTGACATGTTTTTTTTTGTAAATGAACATTTGTGGCTCTTATGTTTTGGTTCAATGATAATATATAAACAAAATGCCTTGTTTTTTTTTTTTTACAAATGTCACTTGGTGCATTTAGCCTTAAGCGCATGCAAAAATCTCCATTTCTAAAAAAAAGTCTCAAGTCACTCTTCACTTTGCAAAAAAATGCAATGTGCAGTTTAACAGATTTTGCAGACAAATCGGTGTCTTAGAAACAAAACAATATCATAATCTGAAGGTGGAATTGCAATTTTCAATACTCACAGAGCTTTTCTGCAGTTAATCACAGCTGGTACAAGTCTTCTTATTCCCTCTTGTGTTGTGTTGTATTTTTTTAAGTCCAGCTCATCTAGCACTTCCTCAGACATTTGAATCATGTAGGCTATTGCTGAACAGTGAGCAGCAGAGAGTGTCTGTGATGGCAAAAACTCTTGAATCTGTCTGTGCAGAGACTGAACCTTCATTTCAAGCAGACAGAGAAGCAGATTGATGGATCTTTTGGGTAACAGACAATAATCATCATTGATTTTGTCTTTAATGTAATTTGTGGTTTTTTTTATTGTCTCCAAACTCTCCTCTGTGTGTGGCAGTAAATCCTGTAAGAGTCTCTGATTGGATTCCAGTGAGGTGCCCAGCAGGAATCGCAGGAAAAGATCCAGATGTCCGCTTCTACTTCCAAGGTTTCTATAAACTGCTGATGTTAGTAACTCAAACAGAGAGCTGTCCTCAGACTTATATCTGACATAATTACATCCAAGAAACAAGTGCAGTGATTGTTTGTTCTTAGTTAAATGGGAATAAAACACATAGAAAGCAGCCAGAAACTCCTGAAAGCTGAGATGTATGAAGCAGTAAATTTTCCTCTGATGAATCACAGATTCCTCCTTAAAGATCTCAGTACAGATCCCAGAATACACTGAGGCGTCAGTAATGTCTATCCCACAATCTCTCAGCTCCTCCTCATAAAACATCACATTACCCTTCATCAGCTGTTTGAAAGCCAGTTCAGACAGTTTGACAATCATTTCTCTGTTAGACTGCAAGAGTTTCTGTGGATCTCTCTCATCATACTTCTCATTCTTTATATTCATCTGAATCAGCAGGAAGTGGATGTACATTTCAGTCAGAGTTTTGGGGATTTCTGTTTTGTGATCTTGTTTTAGGATGTTTTGAAGCACAGTGGATGAGATCCAGCAGAAGACTGGTATGTGACACATGATGTGGAGACTTCTTGTTTTTTTAATGTGTGAGATGATTCTGCTGGCTTGATGTTCATCGCTGATTCTCTTCCTGAAATATTCCTCCTTCTGAGGATCATTGAATCCCTGGATTTCTGTCAGACGATTGATGTATTTAGATGGGATCTGATTAGCTGCTGCTGGTCTGGAGGTGATCCAGATGTGAGCAGAGGGAAGCAGATCTCCTTTGATCAGGTTTGACATCAACATAGCCACTGATGAAACACAAGTCACATCAGAAATCTCACTGTCTGAAAACATCAGTGTTATTCTGCTTTCATCCAGACCATCAAAGATGAACACAACTTTACACTCATCATAAACCTTTGAGTCCAGATCTTGAAGTTCAGGATGAAAGTCAAGCAGAAGTTTGTGAAGACTGTACTGATCATCTTGAATCAAGTTCAGCTCTCGAAATGGAAGCACAAACATGAAGTCTATATCTTGATTGTTTTTTCCTTCAGCCCAATCCAGAATGAACTTCTGCACAGAGACGGTTTTTCCAATCCCAGCGATGCCTTTAGTAAGAACGCTCTTTATATTAGTCATCTTTTTTCTCTTCTCAGTTTTATCTTTTGGTTCAGGTAAAGGTTTAAAGATGTCATTGCAGTTGATTCTTGTGTCTTGTAATTGTTGTGTTATGGGTGTTCTCTCCATCTTTATGATGTACAGCTGTGTGTAAATTCTGTTCAGGAGGGTTTTGTTCTTCTGTAGTTTGATTCCCTCAAATAAGCTCTCATATTTGTTCTTTAAGATGGATTTGTGAGTATGTTTGAGTCTCTGTTGTCTGAAGAAGGTCTCCATTAAAGCAGTGCATGTCAGATGGGATTTCACAGAGTTGCTGGAATAATCTTTCTCCTCTCTGTTCAGACAGCAACAAGTTAAGCAAACACAAAAAATACATTTAAAGTACAATTTTAATTTAAGTAATTTAATAACATGAGATGCCCCAAATATAATTCAAATATATTAGACTAACCTACAGTACAATGTAGTGATTCAGGAAAGAAAGATTATTTAAACACTACTCCATACAGGGAAATACATTTAATTAATTGGAATTAACTTTACAGATCTGTAGTATCTGATCAGCTTTAATAATGATCCACTTGTTGTACTCGTCCAGTGAATGCTCATGTTATATTAACTCCAAGGAATGTTAGCTTCCTGAGAATGTAAAAAAAAAGTTCCTCTGCTTTAAAGTACTTTAAAGCCGGTAACACACTCAGGCAGTTTAAGTGAATTTGTTTGTAAGCAATTGAAATGGAAGCATTCAAGGTAAATACAAACATGGTTTATTAAACTAACATACAAAAAACATAACATCTAAAGATGGCTGCTTGACTTGGAGTGTGTGAAGCAGGTCCAGGGGTTCTCTGATATAAATTGGCTACTAACCATTGATACTCTGCATTTTTGATCGGTCTGTGAAATAACCAAACAACAAAGCTCCTTCCTTAATTAAGTAAATTTAAGGCAACTACACTGAGAATACCTAAGACCACGATAGCAAACAATGGAGCACGCCGCGGATATTACACTTAAGAATATCTGGGATGCAATCATTCAGATTAAAACTGACATCTATGCACATATTGATGCAAAAATTGCACCAATACAAGTAAGCATTGAAAAAATACAAGGCTCCATGTCAACAATAAGTGACCAGATAAATATGCTTGAACAAAGAGTGAGCTCCAACGAGGACAATGTCGAAGATCTCAACAAACGCGTGAAGTTACTTGAAAAGGAAAACATTTACCTCAGAGCTAAAGTTGACGATGCTGAAAACAGGAGCCGTGCTTGTAATCTCCGGTTCATAAATATTCCTGAAAAGTCGAAAGGCAGGGACACCATTGCATTTATGAACCAGTTTATCCCACAGCTTCTGGGTAAGGAAAGTTTTCCGACTTCGGCTTCTATTGAGAGGGCGCATCGTACTCCAACTTTCATGCCTGGGAATAAAACTGACAGACCCCGGCCGATTCTGGTGAAGTTTCTCAGCTTCCAGGATAAGGCTCACATCCTACGTCTGGCTAAAGAAAAAAAGGAACTGCTTTTCCAGGGATCGCGAGTCCATATTTTCCCGGATTTTAGCGCTGATCTGACAAAGAGACACAGCGAGTTCGATGCTGTTAAAAAGAAATTCCGGGAAAAGGGGATCAAGTATTCAATGATGTATCCATGTACTTTGCGGGTACTTGAGGATGGAAAAGCCAGAAGCTTTCGCTGTCCAGACGACACGGAGAATTATATTTGTCGGGACGAGTCTCTTTTATCTACGGAGTAGTGAGTACTATGAAAGGTCAATGTGGCCTTATCCATTAGGATGCGATACTGAACTTGTTTGGAGACTGAACACTGTAAATACTTGCTTCCATTAGAAAATAAGCCATTATTTCTATTTTTTCCTTTATTGATACCTAGATCTGCTGAAACGTTTAAGATTACAAAATATGTCTCACGCAAGTCTTGTCTTTGTCTTTGTATGTTTATGTCAGAATGTATGTCTACGTTTGTTTTGTGTGTGTATGTCTCTCTAGGTTGCCCTGCTCTCCATCGCCTAACTCTTATCCCAGTGAAATCCCACCTTTTAAGAATATATTAAATTAGATAAACCTTTTACTAGTTCTATTATATTAAAAATAATTCATTTAAATATAAGGAGTTTACCCTCGGAAATGAATCTTCTACGGGCCTGGGTCACTCTCTATAAACCAAATATCATAACAATTTCTACAACTTGGTTACACTCTAATATTGCAGATACTGAAATAATAATTGAAGGATTTACAGTATATAGAGCTGACAGAGGTACTAGAGGAGGTGGGGTAGCGATCTATGTGGACATGAGCCTCAGTTCCAACCGTATTGTATCTTCAATTGAGCCAATTAATTTTGAAAGTATTTTTGTTAAAATAACATTTTATGCCAATAAGTCATTAATTGTGGGTAGTATTTATAGGCCTCCCTCTGCTCCAATTGACTCATTGTCAAATATCCTAAGTACAATTGGCTCATTAGAGAAAAGCAATACTAAAGAATTAATAATTTTAGGTGACTTCAATAGGAATTGGCTTGACCATTCATCTACTAAGGACAAAAATTTAATTAAAAGTGTAAATCTATCACAGCTAATTAATGAGCCTACCAGGGTTAATGGCCAATCATCATCACTTTTGGATTGGATTTTGGTCACCAATCCAGAACGAATAATTACTTCGGGGGTAATGTCGGATTGTATGAGTGACCATTCCATTGTATACTGTGTATGGAAAATTAGAGTACCAAAATTACTGCCTAAATTTATAAAATTTAGGCAATGTAAAAGATTTAATTTAAACCACTTTAGAAATGACTTGCTCAATATACATTGGGATCGTATGTCATTAATTCCTTCAATTGAAGATGCCTGGGAATTTTTTTATTCTGAAGTAATGAATGTGATTGATAAACATGCTCCATATAAAATTCAAAGGGTTAAGGGAAGGACTCTGCCATGGTTGAGCTCTGATTTACTGAGCCAGTATAAACTAAGAGATAAAGCATGGGATAAATATCATAACAGTAAACACCCTGATGACTGGGAGATCTATAGGCGCTTACGTAATGACTGCAAAACTAGGACTAGAAATGCTCAATCCAATTATTATAAAAATAGCCTGTCCCAAGAAACCAATCACCCACGGCAATTTTGGAAAAAGCTAAATGCAGTTCTTAATCGCAACAACAAAAATCTGATTAAACAGATTTGTTTAAATGATGATTTTGTCTCTAAACCAGAATAAATATCTCATATTTTTAATGAACATTTCTTAAATATTAGTCAGTCCCGACCAACCCCGTATTGGAATGCAACTTACCAAAATGAAACACTGTCACATTCTTTTTGTTGTAATATGACTTCACCACAGGAAGTGCTTGAAGTTATACGTAGGTTGAGTGCTGGGCCTGACGGCATTGAAGCAAAATGTATAAAATATGCTGATTACATTCTTATGTATCCCTTGGCAGAGCTCTTTAACTTGTCTCTTATAACCAATTCACTGCCATCTATATGGAAATGTGCCAGAGTAACACCAGTGTTTAAAGGGGGGGATTCTACAGACATTAACAATTATAGACCTATCTCAATTATATGTGCTGTTCAAAAGATATTTGAAAAACTAATCTTTAATCAACTATCATCATATGTCAACAATAATAATATTTTATCTCCCTGTCAATCAGGGTTTAGACATAACTACTCCACAACAACAGCTTTACTTAATCTCACCAATGATATCTATACAGGTTTTGATAAGCAAGAGTCTACTGGGGCAATTTTTATAGATTTTACCAAAGCCTTTGACACTGTTGACCACTACCTTTTGTTGGACAAGCTTTATTCAGTTGGTGCCTCCAGAGAAAGTACTACTCTGGTTCAATTCATATCTACATTGTCGAAAACAATTTGTTATGGTACAGGGTAAATCTTCAGAGACTAACATAATTACGAAAGGTGTTCCATAAGGCTCATCTCTGGGGCCCTTACTATTTTCAATTTACATAAATGATATGTCTAAAATAATAGAAAAATGTAAAATCCATCTATATGCTGATGACACCGTTATCTATAGCTCAAACAAAAATGTATATAATATACAAGAGTCACTTCAGTTTGATTTTAATCAAATACAATCTTGGCTCACTCAGCATAATCTTATTTTAAATAATAAAAAATCTTTCAGTATGCTTTTTTCAAAGTGCCTGGGTCTAAATCTGCAGAGCATGACCATATACTTATCAGATGGAAAACAACTTGAAAGTACAAACTCTTTTAAATATCTGGGGGTGTGGGTTGACCCAGAACTTACATTTAAACCACACATTGATTATATAACTAAAAAAAAGTCCATGCATGTATTGGTCAGCTCTACAGATCAATCAATAGCTTTACACAATTGATTAGGAAAAGAATAGTACAACAACTTATTCTGCCAATAATTGATTATGGGGATGTAATTTACCAAAATGCAACAGAGTTTGCTCTTAAACCTATAACTATATTAACTAACTCACTATGCAGATTTGTTTTAAAATGTCATTACAATACTCATCACTGCTTAATGTATAACTCTCTTAATTGGCTGCAGCCGAAAGAAAGGAGAGTATTCCATTGGTTAATTTTAATCTTTAAGTGCATTTATAATGATTTTCCTTATTATCTGAAACAATACCTGGTACCATTTAGATCATCACATGCTCTTAGAAATTTAACATCTCCTTTCTTTCAAGTTCCTTCAGTTAAAAGAGAAACTGGAAAGAAGGCCTTTTGCTTTAAGGCTGCGTCTGTCAGGAATAGCACAGATGAACCCAATAGCGTACGATGAAGGGGTTAACAAAGGATTTTAATAATAAACAAGACGGGGGGAGGAAGATGGCGTCGTAGAGCGAACACGCGTTTTGGCGAGCTCCCGTGACATTTGTTCAAATATTCGTTTCAATACATATTTTCACTCAGTGAAGTCATTCTACTTGATTGGAGGGTTAATGTGCCATGTCTTTAGATCAGTATTTTTTAAAAGGATCTGACAAAATGCCCAGAGCCAAGAAGATTCCGGCGAAAAGTTCTACTATCAGCGGCGCCGAGCAGGACGTCAATATGGACGAAGCGAGCACGAGCAGTCGTGAGGAGGAAAGTTCCAACTCCGACTTTGCTCAAGCTTTGGACAAATTAACTGAAAACATAACTAAGGTAATTGATGACAAAGTCAATACTGTCCTATCCGCGATAAAGGATCAGACGGTTCAGTTCCAGACCTTGGTCGAACGAGTGGGCGAGGCGGAGGAGCGGATCGCAGGTGTGGAAAATTCGACCGAATCCTTGCAAGCGTCTGTGGCTGATCTTCAAAAAAAATTGAGCGAAATGACAGAACATAGCGACGACCTGGAGAATCGCGGGCGCAGGTGTAATCTGCGCCTAATCGGACTACCAGAGGGAACTGAAGGCAATGATCCGGTGCGTTTCTTTGAAAAGTGGCTGCCCGATTATTTGAAGATTACAACAAAAGCAGGGAGAATCAAGCTTGATCGTGCTCATCGCTCTTTGGTATCTTTGCAAGGACCCGCGCAACGACCCAGACCTGTCATCATAAAGTTTCATAACTTTACGGATAAGCAGCGAGTGTTGGACGCAGCTCGTCATGTTGGCACGGATCCCATGAGAGGCGCCAACGCAGGTCCGAGGATTTCATTCTTCAACGATTATTCTGCGATGGTGATAAAGAAACGTAAAGCTTTCAACGATGTCAAAAAACGATTGCAGAAGATGAAGATCGAATATGCACTGCTGTATCCTGCAACTCTGAGGCTGACCATTAACGGAACAATGAAGCGTTTCGCTACACCAGAGGATGCCACTACCTTCCTTGACAGCCTGGGCTGAAATGGTAAACTTTCGCGAGGGCTTGTGCGGTACATGAACAAAATAGTTCACTGAGTGAAGTTGTTCACCATGTTGCTGGGAGCTTGGTGAGGTTTGTGTTTACCCTATGTTAAAGGATGTGAGTGGTGTTTGGAGGGGTAGGCAGTTGCCTACAGAAGAAAAGAGTAAGAATAGTTCTTCCTGCATGTTTGGCAGGTTTGTTCCCTTAAATAGTTTGTGTCTTTTTTCTGGTATTTTGTTTTGTTTTTGTTTAAAGCTCAGATTTCTGAAAGTTACACTTACAAGAATATATTTTATGTTTATCTATATTAGGGCTCCACTGACTGTCTGTACAGCTTTTAATGTCTAGAGTGCTCAGAATTTGTACTTGGAATATTCGAGGTATCCATAATCCTGTAAAACGAAGAAAGATACTTACTTTTTTGAAAAAAGGAAATATAGAAATTGCTCTTTTACAAGAGACTCATTTAAGTGATGTGGAACATTTAAAGTTACAACAGGGTGTTTTTGGGCAGATATACTTTTCATCTTTTACATCTAGAAGTAGAGGGGTTGCTATTCTCATTAAACGTAATTTACCATTCAAAGTTCTAAACTGTATTAAAGATAGGAACGGTCGTTATGTTATTATTGAAGGTTTGTGGCAAGGTAAAACTATTCTTATACTAAATATGTATTATCCCCCAGCTCACCCATCTGAATTTGTTACTAAAGTGTTTTTGGACATGATTGCCAGGCCAGCAGATTTAATTGTTGTCAGGGGGGATTTTAATTGTGTTATGAACCCTCTTGTAGATAGGTACCCACATAGCTCGGCATCTCTAACCGCTCAGGCGAGATCTCTTCAGAATATTTGTAATGATCTTGGTTTTGTAGATGTCTGGAGAACTCTTCATCCTGCTGATAAGGAATATATTTTTTTTTCTACTTCCTATCATTATCAGTCAAGATTAGATTCCTTTTTCATGCCTAAAACAGATTTGCATTTAGTCCTATCTTGTAATATAGATAGTATTTTACTATCAGATCATGCTAGTGTCACTATGGAGCTTCAACTTGGGAACACTGTGGATTATTCTATACAGTGGAGACTTAATATTGCAACTCTTAGGGACAGTGCATTTTCGGTTTACTTTTCTTCTGAATTTAAATCTTTTCTATCTATTAATTCTTTATCCACAGATAACCCATCTTTATTATGGGAAACCTGTAAAGTTTATGCAAGAGGACTAATTATTTCTTATACTTCTTCCAAAAAACGTCAAAGAATGGCAAATTAAAGGGCCTTGGAATCTCAGTTATTGGTTAAAGAAAAAATGTATAACAGCTCTCCTTCAGCAGAATTGTTGAAAGAATTACAAGCAATTAGAGCAGCTTTGGACTGTCTTCTCACTGTAGATGCAGAGAAGAAAATACGATACTCAAGACAAACATTTTATGAGCACGGAGACAAGCCCGGGAAATTTCTAGCATATATTGCTAAACAACGTGCAGCATCTCAGTACATTGATACAATTGTTGATTCAGGAGATAATATTTTCCATGATAATAAGAACATTTATAATTCATTTAGGGATTTTTATATAAATCTATATTCTTCTGAGAAAACAGATGATTATCTTAAAAAAAATGGAAGACTTTTTTTCTGAGATTAATCTTAAAACAATCTCATTTACACAAAAAGAAGTCCTTAATGGCCCTATTACTACACAGGAGGTTATTAATGCTATTAATGCTCTAAAGAATGGTAAATCACCAGGGCCAGATGGGTTTTGCGGAGAGTTCTTTAAGGAGTTTCAAGAATTACTGGTGGACCCATTGCTTAATATGTTTAATTATTAATTTGTGGTTAAAGAATTGCCAAAGACTCTTGGAGAAGCTTATATCTCGCTCATATTAAAGAAAGGTAAAAGTCCTGACACATGTTCTTCTTACAGGCCAATTGCATTACTGAATGTTGACCGGAAATTGCTTTCAAAAATATTAGCAATGCGCCTTGAAAAAATTTTGCCTACAATAATTGGAACTGACCAAACAGGATTTATACAGGGTAGAAACTCATCTGATAATGTTAGACGCCTTTTAAATATTATTTACACCTTTAAGATGAAGTCCATAGATGGGTTAGTACTGTCTTTGGATGCAGAGAAGGCGTTTGATCGGATTGAATGGTCCTATCTTTTTTTTGTTTTGGATAAATTTGGTCTAGGTGAAAATTTTGTGCAGTGGATCAGAGTGCTGTATACAGACCCATGTTCTGCTGTATTGACAAATGGCTTAAGATCAGACTATTTTCATATGAATAGAGGCACCAGACAGGGTTGCCCCCTATCGCCGCTTTTATTTGCGATGGCTATAGAGCCTCTGGCTGAAGCTATCAGATTAGCAATATCTATTTTAGGTTTACAGATAGGACATATACATCATAAGATTGCACTATATGCTGATGATGTATTGCTTTTTTATCTGAGCCTGAAAAGTCAGTTCCTGCACTAATTGAGTTGATTAGCTGGTTAAGTACGTTCTCCGGTTATAAAGTTAATTTGACCAAATCTGAAGCTATGCCTTTAGGTACTCTTATTTCTAAGCCTAATATAGTGCCCTGTTTTCCTTTTAAGTGGTCACCTCTAGGTTTTGTTTATTTGGGCATTTTTATCTCTACATCTTTGAAACAGATGTACGAATCTAATTTTGTTCCTTTATTTGAGAAAATACGGCAGGATTTAGAACGTTGGAATTCCTTGCCAGTATCTTTACTAGGTTGTATAGCACTTGTAAAGATGATTGTGTTACCCAAACTGTTATACCCTATTCGTATGGTTCCTATACTGTTTTCAAATAGGACATTAAAAGACCTAAATAGCTGGATGACTTCTTTTATATGGAGTAAACGTAAACCTAGATTAAAATTATCAGTTCTTTATCTACCAAGTTCTATGGGGGGGCTAGATTTTCCAAATATTAAGATGTACCAGTTAAGTTCCCATTTGAGATACATTGCAGAGTGGGTTAGGAATGACTCTTCCTCTACTTGGTTAGATATTGAATCCTCCTTTTCACATTTTCCTTTAAGAGCTCTTCTTTTTGTTAAAAACTTTCAAAACATAAAAGAGATATATAATAACCCAATTATAGTTAATACTCTGAAAGCATGGAGATCGGTCTGTAGCCTTGAAGGTACATCTAAATTGACTTCTTTCTTCACCCCAATATTAAACAATCCGGATTTTACCCCAGGAATTTTGGATGATGGTTTTAAACGTTGGTATAATTTGGGACTTACTAGGCTTGGGGATATGTTCTTAGATAATAAATTGATGTCATTTGTGGACTTAACTCAAAAATACCAGCTGTTTAAACATGATTTTTTTCGATTCCTCCAATTGAGACATTATATTACTACTAGCACAACACTTGTTACAAACTGTGAGATATCATTTATTGAGAGGTTATTATTTTTATCTTCGGGAAAAATGTCTTTGGGAAGATTTTATGGTGCTATGTGTTTAATTTCTTCTACTGATACACAGATTACCAAAACTAAATGGGAGGAAGAGTTAGCTATTGATATTGATGATGAAACATGGGATGATATTTGGTCTTATGCTAAGAGGATATCTGTTTGTGCACGTACGAGAGAAATACAATTTAAAATCATTCATAGGCTTCATATTTCTCCACATCGCAGGCATTTTTTTAATTCCTCTCTATCGCCCATGTGTTTAAAATGTAAAACTGAAGTAGGCACTTTAACACGTTGTCTGTGGTCTTGTCACAAACTGCAAAGGTATTGGGGTTTGGTGATGGAGGTAATGGAAAAGATTTTTAATAAGCAGGTGGATTTTGACCCAATCTCACTGATACTGGGTATACCTAATAAATGCATTGTTTCATCTGCTAACAAGAAATTGTATAATATTCTTTCCTTTGCTGCCAGAAAAAATATTTTGCTTAATTGGAGAAAATCCAATAAAAATAATTATAAAAAAAAAAATAAACAAGACAAAAACAAAAGCCCACGTGGGGGCATACAGCATAGACAGACACAAAACACTAGACTGGACTTGACAATAAAACACTTGCCTTGACAATTAATAGATATTTGACTGGAAAACATCCAACTTGATAACATGGACAATACAAAAAATGAACCTGCACAGAACTAAGGACAAGAGAACGTTATATAAGAGAAACTAAACAAGATAACGAGGAGGGAACAGGTGATGGGAATAAGTAATAATTAACAATAAGCAGGAGAATGAGGGGGCGGGGACAAATGACAAGACACCGGAGGCAGATGCCACAGTAAACAAGGCATGAGCCTCCACATAAGGCCTTGGACTGCCAGAACTCTGCCACCATGACAAAATACAAATATAACACAAGACTTCAAGGCAGAGTCCTGACAGTCCCAGGCCTTATGTGGAGGCTCATGCCTTGTTTACTGTTCCCTCCTCGTTATCTTGTTTTCCAGTCAAATATCTATTAATTGTCAAGTCAAGTGTTTTATTGTCAAGTCCAGTCTAGTGTTTTGTGTCTGTCTATGCTGTATGCCCCCACGTGGGCTTTTGTTTTTGTCTTGTTTATTATTAAAATCCTTTGTTAACCCCTTCGTCGTCCGCTATTGGGTTCATCTGTGCTATTCCTGACAGACTCTGTCATGGTTCTGCCATCTTGTCCTTTGTTTAATCTAGTCTTGTGGCAGAATCATGACAGACCCATGTTTTGTGTGGGTTCACGTGGTCTCAGTATTGGTTTACTAGACCACGTGTTCCCTGTGTCTTGTCTCTTTTACCCCGCTCCCTTGTCATCCTCCTCATTATTGTTTGATTCTTATCACCTGCTCCCCTCTTGATTTGTTACCCTATTTAATCCTCTTGTATTTATTGTCCTGTGCTTGCGCATTGTGTCCATAGCTGTGTCCCAATTCAGGGGCTGTGACCTTCTAAGCATGCAACCTTAAATATGAGCACTCGGTCTTTCAAGGTGGCAGCCTCAGAATTCCGCGAAGAAAACTGAAATGAGACGGTCTAACCTTCGGACGACCCATAATTGGCGTCATCTGCTGCGCCTGTCAGCAGGACATAGCGGAAACGTTTCTGACTTATTAAAATAAATATGAAATCAGAAAAATATTAATTTAGTTTAGAAAATATGACACGTTGATGTAGATTAAACTATTCAACAGTATATTAAATTAAATTAATCAACCTTAGAAATATATGCATCATAAAAAGAATAATATTAACACAAAACATAACTTGTAATACTAAAACAGTGACAAACTTTTTTTGATAAATACACACTTTTATTTAATGAAGGTTTTAATTGTTTATTTTAGAATATCCAGCCGCCGTTGCAGGCGCGCAATGAATCTTCAGATATCCTCGGCTGTTAAGGAGCCATTCGTTCTATCCTTAACAGCGCGGAGAAATGAGGACGCATTTTGAGGCTTCATTCTAAGCATCCTTCGAATTGGGACGGCCTTACCAGCCTGAAGTCGCGCTGCTGTGACGCAATCGGTCTTAAAATACGTCCTTAGAAGGTCGCAGCCCCTGAATTGGGACACAGCTCATACCTGTGAGTACATTGTTAAGAAGTCTTGTCTAGTAGAGTTTAATGTATTTAGTCTAGTTCATTGTTTAGTGTTTAAGTGTAGTATAGTTCTTGTGTCTGTCTATGCTGTATGCCCCCACGTGGGCTTTTGTTTTTGTCTTGTTTATAATTAAAATCCTTTGTTAACCCCTTCATCGTCCGCTATTGGGTTCATCTGTGCTATTCCTGACAGCGTCAGACTGGAATAATTTGCCAGTTGCTCTTCGTTCTTTAACGACACTACAATTGTATAAATCTTCATTATATATTTTTTTAAATACGCCTTGCACTTGTTACTGATGTATTATATCATAAATGTCATGTTTGGTATTCTTTCTTACTACAGATGAATGTCTATCCTGTATATGTATCAGAAATATGTATATGTTGTCTTAACTCATACTAAATAACTTGTCTGAATTATGTGAAATCTTATAAAGAATAGTGACTTAATGTTTATGTAATGTAAATTATTATATCACCATTAAAAGGCGAGGATTCTGAGGGAAGAGGGTTGGGGGACGTGTTAAGCAGGACAATGGTAAATCGTTTATTGGGTATGTGTTATTGTTATGAGTTTGTTGTATATTGTGGGACGTATTGTGATGTTGTACATGAAACAGCTATCCTTGTGCTTCCCCCTCGAAAAAGAGATGGATCATCTCAAGGGGCTATCCTTAAATAAATAAATAAACTAGACCAAAACACATCAACAAACATTAAACACATCTAAGAGTGTAAGGAAAGCATAATGACAGGGAGAGAGAGACAATTAAACAACTACAACTTTTTTTATCTCAAGGACTGACGTTGCCTACCCCTGCTCTGGACCTGCCTATATGATTTAACCGTCTCATAATTTATATTTCTGTCGTTACTGCTGCTTCCTGAAGGGGCACTTATTATGTTTTGGTCCGCAGGCTAAAATTGCACTGAACACGCGCCTTCAATAAGCCTATGCAGCCGTGCACTTGCACAACTTAAAGGGAACATGTAACGTTTTGTTCATGTTTTACATTTTTAATACAAAAATAGCTTGTGATTAAACAACATTTGGCAGACCCCCTGTGGGCCACGGACCCCAGATTGAAGGCCCATTGTGTAGGGCATTAAGCACCTTAACTTCAATATAATTATTGGTTATATTTACTGTCAAACTGTAATTCATTGTGATTTAGGAGGCTTCAATATTAAATCGCTGTTTATAATAAAAACGGATACAGTGGGAGTAATTGCACTTATGATCAGAAGTGGAAAGGAAGGTGCTACTGTCAGGATTCTGTCAGAATCTTGTCTTGTTTTAATGTCTAGTTCTATTTGACAGGATTCTGACAGTACCATGTTCTGTGTGGGAACATGTGACCATGGTGTGTTGATATCAGGCCACGTTTTTTCCTTGTCTCGTCTCTTTTACCCCGCTCCCTTGTCATTCTTATTGGTTTGATTGTTTGATTCCTAGCAGCTGTTCCCCTCTTAATTTACTCCCTAATTTAAAGCCCTTGTGTTTCTTGTTCTGTGCTCGTTCATTTTGTATTTGCTGTTTAAGTCTAGTGTCAAGTCAAGTTTTGTTTTAAATCTGTCTAGTGTCTATTTACCCTGTTTACTGTTGTCGTCGTCGTCCCCGACATCGCTTGCTTTTGGGTTTATTTGTCCGCTGTTCCTGACAGCTACATCTACTTCATTACATTTACTTGGGTAAGATTTTGGAAAACATGTACTCTTAAGAGTATCAGCATTATCAAAAGTTTAAAGAGGGTACTTTTACTCTTACTCGAATATATTTTAAATGGAAAATGTGTAATTTTATTTTGTTAGACTATGTGGCGTTCCTAAATGTTTATAAATACATTACAAAATGCGTATTTTATTTTAAAATTGCTGTCTCATGTTCCCTTTTTGTTGTCCACTTAACGTACGGGTGTGCTCTTCAGATCCCTTCCTATCTTGCCCCCAGTCAGGTCCCCACGGGGGCCTGGTGCCCATCAATAAAGAGCATTTCCATCTGTCCTCCCTGGGCAATGTTTTTCTTTTCTTTAAAGCACTGCATAACGGTCGTCGGCTATGTCTCTCCCCTCCGGTGATGTCATCACACTAAGTCAAGCTGTGGTGGGGAAAGCTTGCCTTCCCCCTTGCTCCACCGTCTACACTCACCGGCCACTTTATTAGGTACAAGTATATTTTACTAGTACTGGGTTGGACCCCCTTTTGCCTTCAGAACTGCCTTAATCCTTCGTGTCATAGATTCAACAAGGTACTGGAAACATTCCTCAGCGATTTTGGTCCATATTCACATGATAGCATCATGCAGTTGCTGTAGATATGTCGCTGCATATCCATGAAGCAAAACTCTGGTTCAACCACATCCCAAAGGTGGATCTGGTGACTGTGGAGGCCATTTGAATACAGTGAACTCATCAACTCTGTCATGTTCAAGAAACCAGTCTGAGATAATTAATCCTGCTGGAAGTAGACATCAGAAGGTACACTGTGGTCATAAAGGGATGGACATGGTCAGAAACAATGCTCAGGTAGGCCGTGGCATTGACACGATGCTCAATTGGTACTAATGGGCCCAAAGTGTGCAAAGAAAGTATCCCCCACACCATTACACCACCAGCAGCAGCTTGAACCATTGATACAAGGTGGATGGATCCATGCTTTCATGTTGTTGACGCCAAATTCTGACCCTACCATTCAAATGTCGCAGCAGAAATCGAGACTTATCAGACCAGGCAATGTTTTTCCAATCTTTTATTGTCCAATTTTGGTGAGCTTGTGCGAATTGTAGCCTAATTTTCCTCTTCTTTGCTGTCAGGAGTGACACCCAGTGTGGTTTTTTGCTGCTGTAGCCCATCCGCCTCAAGGTTCGACTTGTGCGTTCAGAGATGCTCTTCTGCGTACCTCGGTTGTAACGAGTGGTTATTTGAGTTACTGTTGCCTTTCTATCAGCTTGAACCAGTCTGGCCATTCTCCTCTGACCTTTGGCATCAACAAGGGATTTGCGCCCACAGAACTGCCGCTCACTGGATATTTTCTCCTTTTCAGACCATTCTCTTTAAACCCTAGAGATGGTTGTGCGTGAAAATCCCACTAGATCAGCAGTTTCTGAAATACTCAGACCAGCCTGTCTGGTACCAACAACCATGCCACGCTCAAAGTCACTAAAATCACCTTTCTTCCCCATTCTGATGCTCAGTTTGAACTGCAGCAGATCGTCTTGACCATGTCTACATGCCTAAATGCGTTGAGTTGCTGCCATGTGATTGGCTGATTAGAAATTTGCGTTAACGAGCAGTTGGAATGGTTCGATTCAGTTTTGTGACAAGCTTAAAAGCCAGAATGAAATTTCTCATAGATGGAGTTATCGGACAAAATGACCTAAGTTGGCCTAAGACAACTTTCAAGATTTTTGAAAAAAAAAACATTTGAAATTGGACGAAAATTACAAAAAAATAGTTTAAACATTGTTTATACTCACATGGGATCAGAGGTCATCGTTCCATTATTAAGATTAGGAGGCTGACAAATGGATTCTTTACTCTTCAAAGACACACAGCTGAGTTCTGAACATTGTGTTTTGTGGTACTGTACACCGTCCTTTCTCTCCTCATAGAGGCTCATTTTTAAAACTGCAAGTGAGAAAAACAGAACATGAATGGAAAAACTTGTATAAAAATATATATAGTCTTTAACTGGTGTAAGAGAGGTTCTATTGCTAAGGAGTATAACATGCTGGACAGCGAGCACACCTCTGCAAGCATTAAAAGGAGCACATAGACTTCCATTCACCTTAAGTAAACTCTGTGCTCCACTATAGAGAACTTTAATAAAATCAATGAACTTCTGATCAAAACCAAAGGCTTCTAACACTCTCCATAAGTAACAGTGTTCGACCCGATTAAAAGCCTTTTCTTGATCTAAAAGAATTAGGCCACAATCTACGTGAAATATTCTGGAGATATCAAAAATGTCATAAATCAAAAAAACATCAACAATGGACCTACCGGGAACGCAATAGGTCTGATCAGGATGAATAATGCCCTCTATCACCGCTGACAATCTATTCGCCAATGTTTTTGAAAGCAGCTGCAGACGAAGCTGGTCGCCAGCACCTTATCTCTGTTAGGTCACATTTTTAGGCAAGAGGGTCTACACTGCTCTACGGCAGCTTAAAGGTAACTGCCTCTCCCTCAAACTTTAGTTTAGTACCTCTAGCAAATCATTGCCCAGTACTTTCCAAAAAGACTTATAAAAGTCAGCTGGTAAGCCATCGATTCCGGCTGCCTTTCCAGACTCCATTTCTTGGAGGGCCTTATACACTTCTCCAAGGCTCAAGGCACCTGAGATTTTGGTTTTGGCTTCCGGTGACAATTGGGGTAAATTATCAAAAAAAACACTATCACTCTCAAAATAATCCCCCAGCTCATTTTTGTATAGGTTCTCATAAAAGGAAAATGCCCTCCTGCGAATATCAGCAGGCTCTGTCAACAACACTCCAGGGGCCTCATTTATCAAGCGTGCGTACGAACAGAAGTGTGCGTAAAGTGTGCGTAGGAACAGTTTTACGCAAAGTGTGGAATTTATCAAATTGCACTTATACTTAGAAATGTGTGTAAATATACGCACACCTCGGAGTATGCGTACGCAGAGCATCTAGTGGTAGAATAGCGATACTACACAGGACCCTGTTCCAGTGAGTAAAGAAGTGTCTATTTATTATCCACAAGCAGGTGTTAAAAATGATTAATGTCAGTATTGTAACAGCAAATAAGTATAATGATTTATTTGTGATATGTATATGTATCTGTGAAAGCTCTACATGTGATTTGTATTAATGAAGTCTCCGACAAATGTTTGACACAGTGCAATGGCTTATCTTGTGTTATTGGAAGACTTGGCAAATAATCCATTCCGCCGGTAGCGCGTTTTCAAAGATCGCGCCAATGATGCTGGTTATATATGCTGCTGTCCAAGGTGGAATTTGTCTGTCCTCCTCCAGTTGCACTCGTTTCACGTCGGTGTGCTGTGACGCGTTTTTTTTTTTTTTTTGGCTGATAATTTAATGTCAAACGACCTTTTTTATTTCTGGAAGTGTTCTCTCCTCATATTCAACGGAATTAAACTCACTGGTAACATGTTCCCATGCAGATTTGTTTTCTTTTGTTAGTCATTCCTCCCGCACTAAGTAAAGCAAACAGGGTGTGTTATTAGGATTTATCCACCAGTAACTCAATTTCTGTGTCTGTAAAATTCCTCTTTTTCGCTCTCTTTGTCATTATTGCGATGAGGGGAAAAAGCAAAACCACGTGACATATAACGGGAGGTGTTGTCACCATATATGGCTCATTGGAGGCGTTTCGGAATGCAAATGACTATGAACGTGCACGAGCATGGTGCTTAAGAACAAGTGGGATTTATCATCAAGGATTACTTACTGATGTGCGTACGAACCCCGTCCGCACGTTTGATAAATCCCGATTTTTTTGTACTTAGGCACATTCTAAATTTCATTCGTAGGTACAAAAATAGAACATTTTCTACGCAATGTTGATAAATGAGGCCCCAGATTCTGAGCGCAAGGCATGTATTACCCTGCTCTACCCATTTTTTATCTCTAAATTAAAGAAAAATTTAGACAGAGCATCAATTTGGTTAAAATTCTGAAACCGTGATCTGATCAGAGCCACTTGCTTCTTAAGGCCCAGCAGTTCAGCCAACTGAACTTTCTTTTTGACTAAAGAATCTAAATAGCAACGATCCCCAGATCTCCATCATTTCTATTTACAATGTATATGAAATATTACTTAAGTTACCGTTTTCTTCCAGACACTTTGTCACTTTTCTCATTTAGGGCCATGAACATGCATGCAAAGTTAGGATACACTGATGTGTTTTGAAGAGTTTTTTTAGCACAAATAATGATTTTTGTTACGATTTTGATGTTCGTGGGTCAAAAGAACATCAAACAGAAAATCCAGAGGTGAATACAGGTGATGCCAGTTACTGCCAAAATCAGTATTATATCAGGTCAGTATTTAAAAGTAAATAATTAATTTTACGCAAAATCCAATATCCGCCATGTTATTCTGTCATCTTTTCTCCCTTTTTTCCCAAAATGCGATAAACGCCACTCCTCCTTTTTTACAGAACGCAATAAATCCATTCCAGAAATTACAACGGACCATTCACGCAATGTAAACAAACATGGCGACGCACTGAGTACACAGAGTCCTAGTTTTCCTCATCTACTTTGTACTTCGTGATCAACAAACAAAACAAAATAATACTTTAATGGCATTGATAGACCTGTGGTTGTTTTCTGTGATGGGAAAGATTGTCATCAACATCTAATAATTTATGCGAAGCACTTGGGAGACTGGTGCTTATCTCCCGACAGCATCAAGCTTCTCATGCTAACACATCGACCCCAGGGGATCTTATGAAAAACTTTACATTTTTTACTCAAAGTCAACGAAAATCGAGCAGGACCAAAACATTTTACAGCTGATCGCTGTGAAAAATGCTGAGCATATAACCGCATCAATGACAGTGTTCTTAATATCACAAAGTAAGTGTTTTGATTAATGCCATTAATGTTTATTTTTTATCAGTGTATATTACTGTTCAACTAAATGAATATATCATGGCAAAGATGAATGCACATTTATACATTGATTGAATAGATTTATAGCATTTTGAGAGAAAAAAACTGTCATGGATTTATTGCATTTTGTGGAAAAAATAATTAGGTTTTTATAATAAATCTTTGAAAATCAAGTTTTGGATTTGAATTTTTTATGTTTTTATAACCTAAAGATGCTATGTGAAAGTTTGTAACAGAAAATAGTGGTTTTCATCTTGTCACTTTCTTGGTATAGAAAACACGTTTTTATAGAAGTTTGTCAAAATGGATTTATTGTGTTTTGGAACCAAACTCTTCATATATATTTTGTTTGTCTTATTAACTTAATCACGCGCCAATCGGGATTCTGAACAGCATCTTTACTTCGGTTTTTAAAGCACCCTACACACACACATAACATCCGGCCCCCGGCATGCATTGCGCTTACATTTCTTAAAGACACAGAACATCATTTCAGTACATGACATCCCCCCCAAAATCGAATATGAACATGTAAACCGCATTATTTGCATTTACCAGTTTAAGAAATCAACCAATTACAAAGTCAGCAAATTTCTGAGGCAATTTCTTTTGTCTTTGGGGCTTAGAATATGCCATATTTTGATTACACTCAGCATTAGGTGTCAGCTTTTCAGAGTCATCTGAAATTGTCTGTTGCTCTGCATTTATAGCACCATCATCCTCTTTCTTACTGTCCTACATGTTTTCTGCTTCTCTCTCTACATATTTTTTCACAAATGTTGTGTTATGAGTATACTGGGCTCCAGTAGGTGATTCAACAGTTATTTGGTTTCTGGCTTTCCTGACCACAGTGTGAGGTGTTGCATTATACGGTGTAGTAAACTTGTCAATATTGTCCTGTTTCAAAAGAACTCTGTCTCCAACTGCTAAATTTGAGTATTCTGCCTTGCGATGTTCATCCGCATACAGTTTATATTTCCCTTTTTTCTCTGTATCGTAGTCATGAACTTCAAGATCAGTATCCACAGATGTAAGATCAGGTAGCTTGCCTCTCATCTTTCTTTTGAACAGAAGTTCAGCGGGACTTTTGCCTGTAGTATTATGCACAATTCCTCTGTACACTGTGACATACTTCCTGAGTTCTCTTTGCCAGTCAAGTCCTTCTGACTGTGCAATTCTGATTCGTTTCATGATCGAAGCATTTTGGTGCTCAACTTCGCCATTAGCTTGTGCCCATTTAGGCGTCGTTTTCAGGTGTTTGATTCCGTTTGCCTCACAGAAATCCTTGAACTCATCAGACCTTAATTGAGGTCCGTTGTCAGACTTTAATGTGAGTGGAAGTCCATGTCGGCTTAATATCTCCTCAAGACTATCAATCACTTTTGTTGCGGTGGTGGAGGTTAGTATGTCATACTCATAGGGGCGGTTTCCCGGACAGGGATTAGACTAGTCCTAGACTAAAACATTTTTAAGAGCTGTCCAAACTGAAAACAACTGTAACTTACATATCTAGAAATCCATCAGTGCCCTTTGTTTTGCCTCAAAATGCACGCAGGTAATGTTTTTAGTAAGGCATGTTTGTTAAAACTAGTTATATTTCCTAATTAAACTAAGGCCTAGTCCTGGATTATGCTAATCCCTGTCCGGGAAACCGCCCCATAGTATCTACTGTAATAATCCACTACAACTAGGATTGAGTGTTTTGATGGCAACGGTCCAAGCAGATCCACTGCTAGATCTTGCCACGGTCCATCTGTCAATGGTTAAGATCTCAATGGTTCTGGAGCATCAGGGCGAGAAACTATTTGACAACCATGACATGATTTGCAAAATGTTTCGGCAGCTTTGTCCATGCCAGTCCACCATATTTTTGTTCTCAAATGTTGTTTAGTTACAACAATACCTATATGTCCTTCATGTGCCAGTGAAATGGCTCATGCTTGTAGTGTTCTTGGAAGAACAATACGTGCTCCACGTAAGACTTAAAACCCTACAACACACAGCTCCTTAGCTACAGGTGCGTATGTCATACACCTTTCAAAATGTCCACTCTCTATAGCGTTTCTCAGCTCTACGAGTTCTGGATCTTTTTCTGAAGCTTCCTCCATTACCCTTGTAGCTAGGGCTCTCAGAGTGGCACTGATGGCTACAAATTTCACATACTCATCTGATTCATGCAAGTGTTTTTCTCTCATTGCTGTGCTTCCCAGGAGTCGTGATAATGGATCAGCAATGTTTTCTTTTCCAGAAACATAAACCACCTTAAAGTTGTATGGTTGAAGGCGCAAAACCCATCGTTTCACACGGTCACAGGGCTTGAAGCGTGGACCATACATTGACTCTAATGGCTTATGGTCTGTGACCAAATCAAACTGTCTGCCATACACACAGGGGTGTAGCCTCTCGCAGGCCTATACAAGAGCAAGGGCCTTCCTCTCAGTCTGTGAATAACGTCTCTCACAGTCTGATAAACTTCTACTGATGTAGCAAACTGTCACCATTTGTCCTTTTTGATGCTGCGTCAATACAGCACCCAACCCTACAGGGCTAGCATCAGCGATGACCTGCGTTGGGGCGTCCTTGTCGAAGTATGCTAAAGTCCCTGCTCTTGCAAGTTAAATGCATTTTTCTGTTCTGGACCGAAGATAAACTCAGAGTCTTTTCTGGTAAGGCGTCTCAAGGGCTCTGCCAGCGTTGCAAATTGTGGAATAAATCTACTGCTGTAACTGACGAGTCCAAGAAAGCTCCGAACTTCTGAAGCGTTTTGTGGTTCTCTGGCCTCTGCCACAGCTCTGACTCTCTCCTCAGTGGGACCAATGCCTTTTTGTGTGAGCAGAATTCCCATGAAGTTTAAGCGATCCATGCCAAACTGGCATTTCGAAGGATTCAGGGTTAGCCCACACTCTCTCAGACGCTTCAGAATGGCATGCAGACGTTGCGTATGTGTTTCATAATCAGCTGCGTGAACAATCACATCATCTGAGATGTTTTCAACTCCCTCTATTCCAGCTAGGGCAGACGCTATCTCATGTTGGTATTGCTCACTTGCAGACGATACTCCAAAATATCTGTATACCCCATTATGGACTGCAAATGTTGTAATCTGACGAGACTGTGGTGTCAACTCCAGTTGATGGTATCCCCACTTAAGATCTAGCTTACTAAAGAACATGGATCCGTTCATGCTTTGCAGAAGCTCATCGACAGTGGGGATGGGGTATCGTTCTCTGATGATTGCTCGATTGGCTTGTCGCATGTCAAGACACAGTCTGATTTCATTATTAGCTTTTGGCACTATTACCACTGGATTAACCCACGGTGTAGGTCCATTCACTTCCTCTCTGATGTCCATTTTTAGGAGTTCTTTTATCTTTTCCTCCACATGACCTCGTACATTAAACATATTCGCCTTAAAGGCTGTGCCACTGGCTGAACATTCGGGTTTATATATAAGCTGATTTGTTTAGTTTTTAGCTTACCTACTCCCTGGAAAACTTCT
Organism: Misgurnus anguillicaudatus; assembly: GCF_027580225.2. Classification (NCBI taxonomy): domain Eukaryota; kingdom Metazoa; phylum Chordata; class Actinopteri; order Cypriniformes; family Cobitidae; genus Misgurnus; species Misgurnus anguillicaudatus. Next base: position 2,739,697 of record NC_073349.2, read on the forward strand.
GGGTATTGTGAATGGAGTGTTTGTTTGAGGTCTGTTATTGCTGCAATGTTTGTGCCTATCTTCAGTACTCCAAGTTTCATAGCAGTGTCTCTCCCCAATAACGGTTCTACAGTCCCTTTGATGACAATGAACTCGGCAGACACCATCCGGTTGTCTATTCTAGCTTCACACTCAAAAGCTCAGTTTATTGGCAATGGCTTATCAGATGAGTAAGAGAACAATTTCCTCTCCATTTCTGGTATGTATGAATGGCATTTGATATTCATTGATTTTAGTCTTTCCCATGTACTTTCATCAATGATATTGCTAGTTGCGAGTCTATCAGCATTTTTAAATTTACATTTCCCATGTAAACATTCAGTCTTTCGTCCATGTAATCACCTTGGATGACGAATGCATATTCAGGTTGACTTTCAACTTGATTTACTGTTTGCTGCTTTACATTTTTAGTTTTGCACATTTTTGAGAAATGGTCACGTCCTTTACATTTATGGCATGTCTGACCTCTTGCGGGGCATTTTAAATCCCTCCCTAAGTGATCAGAATTACCACACCGATAGCATGTTTATTCATCTTACTGTATTCTGCGTGTTGTTTTCCCTTGAATTTTCCTTTCATTTGCTTTCCTCCTTTATTCCAGATGCGATTCACAGACTCTTTGTCAGGTGTAGATGTCTCACTAACCGATGATGCACCCATTTGTTCCTCTATCCTTTCACAAAGTGCAGCAACCTCCAATGCGTGATTTAGTGTGAGGTTAGGTCCCTCCTCCAAAAGTTTGCGGCGCACATATGTTGACAAACATTTACCTACTATGGCATCTCGAATTTGATTGTCCATGTCATCCGCAAATGCACAGTCTCTTGCTGCCTGTCTGAGACGCGTTGTAAACTGCTGAACCGTCTCTCCGCGGTTTTGGGAAAGTTTATAAAATGATTGCCTTTGTAGGATTACAAATTTATAAAATGTTATATCTAGGTTCCAATGTAATAGTATTTAAACTGAAAAAGTGATGTACATTGTGTTTTAGGTAAAGATTATGACATTCTACAATCAAGTCAGGCAGCCCGGGTGGTTAAGACATTAACCTTTTGTCTTTATGCTACCAAGTTAAAGGTGATTGCTAAGCTCAAGGCACAACTGTAACTTTATCTCTAAGCATTTGAAGGTATGGGCGATACTGTTAGGATGAACACTGTAGGACACTGTTATGCTGATGAGACCAGGGCTGAAGCAATTCCTGGTATCGGGCTGATTCCTTGACTGAATTTACATGCTTTGTTTAAAGTTGAGTGTTGACTGCCCCCTAAAATGTGTATAATTGCAATGTAGGGCTACTGTAAGTCAGACTTGGTGACTGCAGCGCCCCGAGCTCTATGCTCTGATTTGAAGATTGCTTTCTGCAATAAAGACTACTGCTCGAGGAAATCCAAGTCTCCTGGTCTTCGCTAAAAAGGTTTACTACACCTTGCATACGCATTGTTTACGCGTGGCACGAAGTACGCATTCAAAGCTGTGACGGCCGCATTATAATCAACAGCATCTCCCGTGTCCGGCAGAGTCGAGAAAATATCCTGAACATTAGGTCCAGCATGATGCAAAAGAAGTGCTCTGCATCTCCGAAAAACTGCCACTGTTGCGTCGTCCTTGACTATCAGTACTTTCCCGTCCGCGTAAAGTTCAAATGATGTCAGCCACCTCGTCCATCTTGGACCGAGAGTTGCGGGATCTTTGTAGCACTCAAACGTAGGAATACCTGACTTTTCCATCGCGTATATTCAGTACTAACATCCACACAGCTGCATCCTCGTCGCCAATGTTGTGAATCTGTTTTATATATATATATTTTGTTTGTCTTATTAACTTAATCACACGCCAATCGGGATTCTGAACAGCATCTTTACTTCGGTTTTTAAAGCACACTATGCACACATATAACATCCGGCCCCCGGGATGCATTGCGCTTACATTTCTTAAAGACACAAAACATCATTTCAGTACATAACAGTATGTTAAAAAAAACATGTTGAATTAAAATGTAAAATGTTACAACAGTTTTGTGCAACATTTGTTAAGAAAGGAGACATTTCACAAGACTTTTTAAGATTTTTAGTTCCAACCCGAATCAAACACACCTGAACTTGCTAATCAAGTTGTTCAGGGCTACCTAAAAATTAAAAGTAGGTGTGCTGGAGTAGGGTTTGAACTAAAATATGCAGGGTAGGTGCCCACTACGAACAACACTGGAGACCCATATTGTATACAATATATATTCTATATAGTATAACTGTATATAATATAATAATACAATACAAAAAGAATCATTGAAAATTCATACAAATAATAGTAATAATAAAAGTACAGTGAGGTATCAGTAAAATCTGCATGTAGTGTACCAGATAAAAATTTTGTTGTTTTTAATGGTTATAAGATGTTCTATCGGTCTTTAGCTTTTTGCATCTCTATAACTTTAAACAAAGCCAGGAAAGCTCAGATTTGGCACACCTTTTTCTCCTATTTTTAAGTGATTACTGTATGAAGGCGTAGTTAAAGGGATAGTTCAGCCAAAAATGATATTAAACCCATGATTTACTCACTCCCAAGCTGTCCGAGTTGCATATGTCCATCATTTTTCAGACTAACACATTTTCGGATATTTTAGAAAATGTTTTAGATCTTTCAGTTAATTAAATGTGAAGTCCACGACCTTCAAGTCCAAAAAGTGTGCATCCATCCTTCACAAAATAAATCCAAACGGCTCCAGGATGATAAACAAAGGTCTTCTGAGGGTAATCCGTGCGGTGTTGTTGTAGAAATATCCATATTTAAAACTTTATTAACGTAAATAACTACCTTCCGGTAGCGCCGCCATCTAAGACTCCTCTGTATTCAGGAGAGAGTATTAGCGTAGTGTACGCACTTTTCTTAGTGACGTATGACAAATTCGGAGGGTGGGGGCAAAGAGCAGCAGCAGAGTAGCCTCCGTAGGCTGCGTAAGCTCTCATCCTGAATACGGATGCGACTAAGATGGTGGCGCTACCGGAAGGTAGTTATTTTAGTTCATAAAATTTTAAATATGGATATTTCTACAACAACACCGCGCGGATTACCCTCAGAATTACCCCTCAGGGGTGAGTAAATCATGGGTTTAATATCATTTTTGGCCGAACTATCCCTTTAACTCAATGTTGATTTTATGTTCCCTTTCAGTCGGTCACTACGACGTCACGTCGTGACCGACGAATTGAACTCGCTTAGAGGGACCAATCTGCTTCGATAACTACCAAAACGCCAATGAACTTGGCATTGAGATATTTGCATAATGCTGGCGCCGCCCCGCCAGGTGCGTATATAAGCAGCAGGTGCAAATATGGAAATTAGCTTTTTCGCTTCGAAAGCCGGCATTATCTGCTACTGAGAAGCTACTTGCTCTTCTGGGAACGGTTGATGAAGTTGGTTGACAAGCAGTACTAACACAGCGGACGCTCGCAGTATTCCACTACTCTGCATCTTTTTTGTTTTGAGTTTAGTGTGTGCGTTGCCTCTCCCTGTGCGCATCATCAGCTGAGCACCTAAAGAGTGATTTCCCTAAAAGAGTGATACGTGAGAGCTCTGTGTCTTTTTAAAGACAGCCACTCTCTTGTATATTCAGAGATCAGTGTCCTTTTCAGGATAGCTTTCCATCCATGCGATCCTGGATGCGAGAAGTATAAGGGCTCCAGAGACGGTCACGAGCGCTTTCTTCGTGCTTGGTCATCGAGCACTCCGAGGCTGCGTTCGTGGAGAGTTTTTGTTCTCTCTGTGAGAGCATAACCCTCTTGGATTGCGGGGACGACTGCCGTTTCTACGGGATCGAGCGCCTTTTTGTTACGTCCCCTGTGGACGTATTTGTTATATAATTTGGGGTTTGTGACATCTATTGGGCATGTGTTTTCTCTCTCCCTTTCTCTCACTCTCTCTGTGTGTGTAGCAGGTTGCTAATTAGGCTCCAGCTGAAGGACATCAGTGAGTGAACGGCAAACCAGCATAAGAGAGCAGTGAAACCACGTTTGGGTGCTGACGGCAACGCGCTCACTCTTTGTCCTGATCCAAAAGTGTTCAGACCAAGTGTGGTCTGACTTTGACTTTGTGAATTTTGAAATAATTGTTTATTGATTCAGCAATCATTGATGTGTACTTTATGTTTTTATTTTATTCTTTCTTACTTTCTGAGAATGCGTGTTGTTCTCAGTTTATGTAAACACTTAATTTCTTTATGTTGATGAGCGGTAGGGAGAGGGCGCCATGTAATTTGTAAACTTTTGTAGACGTTTATATTTAGTTAGGAAGAAAGGTAAGCCTTGCCCTCTCCTGAAGATTTGCTTACTCTATGATTATTTAACATCAACAAATAAACTAAGTTTGTTGGTTAATTTTGTTGTGTCGTCTCTTCTGGATCAGGGGATTGATGTGACCGTCAGCCATTTAGGTTCATTATTATTTTAGTTCTTTATTTAATTGTTACAACCCCTCCTTCCCCTAGACTTAAAGGAGGGGACGTAACACTTTGCAGTGCTGAACGCCGCCATGGTGCGGCTGCCAAGTGCTCGCAGGACGCTCTTCGCATCACTATGCTGAGTAGGTCGGGGGATGCGTTCTCCACCTCCCAGCCTTCTCGTCCTCAGCCGGTTGAGGCTCTGATGGAGACCGCAGAGTCGTGTTCTATGATTTCTGCCAAATCCACTGGACCTCCTTCTGGTCCCACTACTGCAGCAGCATCAGAGGGGAGCCCCCCTTTTCCCTCCGAGGCAGACTTCGACCCGGGGATGGCGGCCGTGCCCGCTCGAGCGGCGGAACCGGTAGGGTTGGAGGGGTTAACCCCCCTCCACCCAAACCAGCCCGTCTTCATGATTGGTACTTTGGAGCTGCTCTGGCCTCTCGGTCCTCTCCTCCTGTGCCTTTCTTTCCCGACGGCACAAAGAGCTGACTCAAACATGGATTCTCGGCCGTCTACGGCCGTTCAGCCTTCACCCCTCACCTCCCTCACCAGCGGAGCCACTAAGGGTTACACAGGGATCCCTCCGGTGGAGTGGGGGGTCGCGATGCAGCTGTGTCCGGCCACCGCTGCCTCATGGAAGGACCGACCAACCCTCCCCTCCCATGCTTTTAGACAGTCGTCCAGTTTAACGGGTGCTGCCCACCAGGCATGCGGAGTGGCGGCTTCAGCACTGCAAGCAATGCCGTTGCTGCAGGTTCACCAAGGAAGGCTTTAGAGAGATTTGCACGAGGGAGGCCGCGACCCTCGCTCGTGCGATGTCCACTACAGTGGTCCAAGAAGGCCACCTTTGGCTGTGTCTGGCTGACACGATGGACGCAGACAAGAATAACTTCCTGAATGCTCCTGTCTCACAGACCGGCCTCTTCGGTGAGTCTGGGGAGTCTTTCAGCTCCGCGGCGCAGACTGAGGCGATCTCCAAGGTCGTGCCCCGGCGGAAGAGAGCTGCCCTGGTCCACCAACGCCAGCTCCTCAGTCTGCCTCTTGCCGTTGGCGTCCTGCGGCAGCCCCCTCCGTTCCCCTCTTCGGACCCCATCTCGGCAGCGCAGGGGAACCGGTCGTCAGCAGCTCGCCCCGCCCACTCAGCCGCTTCCCGTGGCAATCGGGAGTTTACAGTTTTTTTTATTCGCTTTGGTACTATTTACAGTATGTAAGTATGTGGTAAAACCTCACAACTGTTAGTACAAAACTCAAAGCAGATCATCAAATAGTCAGTTTTTTTAAACATGTAATCACATGTTCAATTGACTTCAAAATTATACATTCACTTTTTCACCACACTTAATCATTGTGTCATCAAATAAATACTTTTCATATGAAGTAATTGTCTTTCACAATGCAATGCTTACAATACTTTTGATATGCTTCTCATCTTATTTGCGTAAATACATTTGACCAGCACTAAATCCAACTGATCTTACAGTTTTTTACAATTACTTTGCTACTATTTTCAGAACCTTGATGTCATTTTTCACAACTTTAGACACAAAACTCACAACCAATGATTCAAAACTCTAACTCTTTTCTCAATTGCTTGGATACAATACACATAAAACTTGGATCATTTGTTCATTCAACAAAAATCACCTGTTCAATATGACACAACTTAACATCAAAGTACAACTATTTCAAAAGGCAATTCGCACATCACATTTCAAATAAATGTCTATTCATTTTCTTACAATGATTTAACTATCCATCGATACAACTGCCCAAAATGATAAGTAACTGTTGCATTACTCTTAATAGTTGTATGGAAACAGACAAACAATCTTCCATGTTTACTGAAAATCATGAAAGTTTCAAGATAATGAGGTTCATTGTAACCAATAAGCATGGAGCATGAACCAATTATCACTGTACTGTATAGATGCAGGCCCTTGAAATTGCTTGTCCAATTCTGCCAACTTGTTACTGATGATTGAGTGCAGATTGTGGAATGATGTGACCTATGTTGTGATTTTACTGTAGTGTTTTCATCAATACATTACAAACTTTGTTCAATGATTTCAATGTGTCTGTAGAATTCTCTCTACTACTGCAGAACTTTTACAGATATGTATTTACATGTACCATAATGAAATCTGTATCACCAATTTTGTTCTATAATATTTAATGATTGTATAAACAATCACACAGTGAAACTATCAGTTGCTTGTGTGTGGGTGATCTATAGTTTTGTTTCAATGGTATTTCACAGTAAATTTGTGTTTTGAAACAATGATTGTCCAAGTGCACAATGTCTTTAAAGATGTGAATGCACAATGCATTGTTTTGAACACTAGACAACCTGTGTAACAAGTGATAACCGTTTTGAGTTTTGTATCTAGAGCAGAGGTGGGTAGAGTACCCAAAATCTGTACTCAAGTAAAAGTACAAGTACTTATACAAAAAATTACTCAAGTAAAAGTAAAAGTAACAATCTAATTATTTACTTGAGTAAGAGTAAAAAAGTATTAGATGAAAAAACTACTCAAGTAGTTAGTTACTCGTTACTTCCAATTTGATTGAAAAGAAGCGTAAAATCCCTGAATTTCAGACTACTTGGAGGGCTTTCACAAACCTCTCCTTAAAAGTCTCATTGTTCTGCTTATATACTACTAATAAACCTAGGTTAAAGTAAAGCAGTCTATCTCAGTCCTCCAACACCACATAACGTGTCATTAAAAAAAATCTTAAACAAACACTGACTGTTTTCTGACAGTTAACTGTGTCTTTATTTTCACGTTCACAACAAAATTTGGCTGGATCTGCCTTTAGACAAGCTTACAGTAAGCAAAAAAGAATGTGTGTGCTGTTTGTTATCATGTTTTTATATGAATAGGTTATTTTCGTTGTCATTAATGTGCAATTAATGAACATAAGGAGCTTGATAAAATGCTTATTTTAGAATTTCAAATGGAACTTTTCTGTTTTTGCAAATCAACTCTACATTTATTATAATATATAAAACATGTTTCTTTAAAAACGTACTTTATTCTTTTATTTTTATAAGTATATAGATTATTTAGGAAGGAATTAAATAAAATACAATCCAGTTATTATTCGTATGTATTTTCCACATTTAAGTAAGGTGTCCGGTTATGTGTAGGGGAGAAATTTTTCAGATTTTTTTAAAGTTTTTTAATTTTTTAAAGATAATGTTTCAGACAGAGATATATTTTTGCTGTGGTCAGTAACTCACAAGTGTGGTCTATCAATACCAGGTGGAATTTTGAACAAATGTAAAATGACTAGTATAATTTCACTTTGAACATAAGTGGTGAATTGTTACTTTTTTTTAACACAACAAAACAATGTAGATTTTCGTGTTACACTTGTTTTTATTAACTATACATGACTATGACCTCTTTAATATGTAACTGCAAACATATTTTGTAATTTATCTTTGTAAAAAATAATGAAATTATATTTTCATTTTAAATTTCAGTTTTATCAAATGTTTCAAAAGCAACAAACAGTACAAACTTAAATTCAACAGTTTGAACACTATGAAAATTAAATTAAATAAAATTAGAATAATATAAATGGTACAAAAGTAAGTGTTACTTTCGTCCTGACAGGATCTCCTCACATTTAAACCAGATTTACTTTTATTTTGAAAAACTCTTGAGAAGTCAAACTTCAGGATGTGTTAGAGCACTAAATAACCTGAAGATTGATGAAACGAGAAACATAACGCGTTAAGAAAACAATGACCGCTTTTGGAATTTACTTGAAAACACCTTTCTGGATCTACACCCGGAAAATGGTGAGTAAATAACGCGATATTTGTCAGCTCTGTCAAAGGTTGCAAAGATGCTGTCATAGTTTGGGATGCAATGTTATCAGTCCTCTGAGAAAATCGCTTTGTTACTTTCGTCCAGCGTTACTTTTGCCCCGGTTCTCCCGTATTATATTAATGCAAGACTTAACACTATGCTGTTCAATTTGTTTAGTTTTATGAGGAAATGATATGGAAATGTGCAGATGTGAACGTGTGTTGTTTGTAAGGTTAGAGTAATTCTCATTGCTTGCACAAGAGCGCATATGACAAAAACAGTGCATGAAATTATATTACAATAAGGCACTGCACAAAGTGACACGTACCGCCGTGTTGTTTCAGGTTGGAGCTTGAATACCTGTACGCTGAGATGTCAGTTCGTTTTGGTGCACAAAGCATACATTGCATTATGAAACTATTCTTTTTTACCTTTTGTAGTGTAAACATAGACCAAACTTGAGGCCACGCGTGATCTGCCTCCGATAGCTTGCATAGGTCATCCTCCGCTTCAGTCATCTCCTTTCATCTATGTTTCATCTAGGCGCGCTAAAGGGTGATAGTAGCCACCCCTCGCAACGCACGCAGCCTCTCTAACGTCTCGCGAGACTTTCGAGCAAGCCATATAAACTTAAAAAATAAAATATATTCATTCATTATTACCATTTGAAAGTAGCGTAGTAACGCCACCGAATGTAGCGAAGTAAAAGTACAGTTTTTTCATTAGAAATGTACTTGAGTAAGAGTAAAAATTACCCATCCTTAAATTTACTCTAAAAGTACTAGTTACCCAAAAAATTTACTCAAGTAAATGTAACGAAGTAAATGTAATTCGTTACTACCCACCTCTGATCTAGAGTTGTGAAAAATGACATCAATGTTCTGAAAATAGTAGCAAAGTGATTATAAAAAACTGTAATGGTTAATCACTGAACTGTAAACCTATATATTTTTATTTCAGCAATATACAGTATATGGATTTTCAGAACTACAGAAATAAAATGTGTGTTTGTACGAACATATAAATTATGTGTAACCACACATGATAAAATACTCTTTATTGCTAATTGATTTTACATAGTGGTAACCACAACTGGTCATTACAGTAGATATACTCTAAAAGTAGGGGTGAAACACTGGCAATTTCTTTCAACATGAAGCAGGACAGATAGCAAGGAATAAGAAGAGCTTGTGGACAAGTGATCCATCAGAGAGGTGGGCATGGGCACCCACAGAGAGGTCAAAGAGGTGGACGAAAGTCTAAGGCCAAATGCTCAAGGCTTGATCCAAATTACTGTAATGTAATGTGTGCACTAAATTTTATATTTTCATTCAGTTACATTATAGAAAGTATAGCTATGTTACAACTATATCCGAAAAATAAAAACTACTATAATTTGCTCAAATGATTGTAGAAGATGTTTCATTGATCCTTCACTTGATTATTGATAAGTGTATTGCCTAATGAAAATATGTGTAATATGTATTTTATAGTACTGTAGCATATTAATTTCAGCACTTTTAAGGTTGATTTGAAACATGTATCTTGCATTGTTTGCTGTTGGATGAACTGATAGTTAAAAGTATTAAACTGAAAGAAGACCATACTGTTATGTTTCGGTGATTAAACCAAATGTTCTCATTACATATTACAATAATCTTGTATTTGAAACAATGATAATGTGGACTGAAAACATGTGCAACTTACTGAAAGCATTACATCATGTTTTGAAAGAATGACTAGCTGCGTTACAAGTGTGATCAGTTTGGATTTTTGTCCAAGTTTGTCCAAGGATTTTTGTAGAGTTTTGAAAATGTACACCTTACTTGTGAAAATAGTACCAAAGCGAATAAAAAAAAAACTGTAAGTGGCCCCGAGACGGGCGACCCGGAGTTGGAGAGGATCACTCCCGGTACCCACTTAACCACACATTAGAGTGCATTCCTCTTCCCTCTCCAGGTCTCCTGAGGATCGAGAGAGAGCCACAAGCGGGCACACACCAGCTCACCCTCCCTCTCCTCTATCGCTATTGTTTTCCGGAGTCTGCTCTATCCGCTCAGGAAAACACCCGCTGGCGATAGAGGAGAGGGAGGGTGAGCTGGTGTGTGCCCGCTCACGGCTTTCCACGCAGGAGACCAGACGACCATCACCCTCATCGGAGTCTGCGCTCTCCGCTCAGGAGACCAGATGACCGTCACCCTCAGCGGGCTCAGGTCAGTGTCACACACGCACACACTGTAGATGTTTGTGCTCGCAAGGCACACGCACTGGCAGTCACACCTGCCCCGCTTGGCTGCCCCACCGCAGGTACTTCGGTAGTGCTGTTAATTCTCCTCGTACGGTCCCTGGGTGCTTGGCTTCAGTTCCCAGCCCGTCTCGTTGGGTTTTACAAACAATCCGCCTCGGTTACAATTACGAAATACAATTTTCCAGCACAGCCCCAAATTCTCGGGCATTCGTTTCACTGCAGTGAAAGCGTCCGATGCACATGTACTGCGTGCAAAAGTCGATGTCCTGCTGGCGAAGGACGTATTGAGACGGTCCTTTTTACCGAGATGATGATAGGGTTTTTCCAGCCTTTATCTCATAGTACCCAAAATACGCGGCGGATTACGACCGATTTGATTTATGCCCCGGCTTAACAGTATCTAACACCATCTCTGCAGTGAGAGCCGTCTAATAGACACGCGTAAACGCTTAAATAATCTGTTCGTCGTTTGGTGATCTTCGCAATGTGAAGACCCCCGAGAATGCCCCATTAATATCTTGCTCTCATACCTTCAACTGACCCTACTAGCATTGGCCTCCGTGAAGAGAGTAGGGGACCTACACGCATTCTCCGTTGACGATTCGTGCCTTCAGTTTGGTCCTGCTGTCTCGAGCATAACACTTAGACCCAGGCCAGGCTACGTGCCAAAGTTTCCACCACTCCCTTTAGAGATCAGGTGGTGAGCTTGCAAGCGCTGGCCCCGGAGGAGGCAGACCCAACCATGGCTTTGTTGTGCCCCGTACGCGCACTGCGACTCTACGTGGATCACACGCAAAGCCTCAGGACCTCAGACCAGCTCTTTGTCTGTTATGGTGGTCAGCAGAGAGGGAAAGCTGTCATTAAGCAGAGGATGTCTCATTGAATAGTTGATACTATCGCCCTGGCTTATAATCTGCAGGGCATTCCTTGTCCATTTAATTTGAGAGCGCACTCCACACGGAGTGTTGCCTCATCTTGGGCTCTCGCTCGTGGTTCCTCGCTAACAGACATCTGCAGAGCTGCTGGTTGGGGGACACCTAATACGTTCATTAGATTTTACAGTGTTTGTATCGAGCCTGTATCCTCTCGTGTTCTTTCCTCATCAGGGGGGAGCATGGAGAGCAGACTCGCAAGTCGGGTTGCAGCCTCTGACTGGTGCTTCACAATAAGTGTCCGTATGGAAGGCCATCAGAACAAAAATGCATAATGGTTTAAATTCTTCTTCCCCCACTGCCTTGGCAGCCTATGTTGCGGAGCATTGGCTGTCAGCCTCTCACTAGCTGTATCCTCGCGAACCTACATGTTTGGCTCGGGCTCCACATTGTGTTCCCTAAGCGGGGTTCCTTTGTGAGTGTTTTTCCGTGGGGTTAATCCTACTAGCCCACGTTTCCCTCAGCAGAGCACTGCTTTGCTTACACAGCCACGGCTGTCCTTTATCAACTTAGGTTGTCTTTCGCCCACCATAAGCCCTTAAAAGGGGCGGTGGCTTCCGCAGCGTTCCTATCCTGCTCAGGTAGGGCGCTTCCCAGTCGCTGGCACTTCTGTGGGGTTAAAGGAACATCTAGTGCCCGCCTTCTGCCTTAATCCTATTTCTCCATCTCCTTAAGTGGAACCGGAGGGCCTTTTGCAGACACTGGAAGAGGTCAGCCCCTAATGGCGTTTTGGTAGGGATTCCCAATTCGTCAGTCACGACGTGATGTCGTAGTGACCAACTAAAAGGGAATGTCTCGGTTACGGATGTAACCCTCGTTCCCTGTAATAAACTTGCTGTGCAGAGATAAACGCTTAGATGCAACTAAATAAGGATTGTATTGTTTGCAATCGCGTATTTTATAAGAATTTCAAAAAACGTGTTGAATTTCCTGACTCGTGTGTTTGTGTGTGTGCATTTCCCTTCGCGGGAACTGTTTGACAGAAGACAAAGAAAACACACGCGTCTGGAGATACTAACACATACACAAGTAAATAAGGATTTAGATGTTATGTTTGGTGCAATCGGATGAAACAACAAGGAATGGAGAGACTGGATTGTGGATTGCGTATCCATTGACTCTAGGAGGCACGAGTTATGCATATGGATGTTTCTGCTCATTCACTTCAATGGTTCGGGGGTGTGGCGATCTCTTCTCATTAGAGTTAAACAGGTAACAGGAGAAAGACAGTCCCTCTCCTCGTTCTCATACAGTTTACACCGAATGACAATATCTGTTTTCTATCTCACTTACATCATTTAAAACCTGACATTCCAAGCATTATGTAGACATTTATCTTTTGTTTCTATGACAAGTATTCGTTAAGTTACAGTTTATTTTTCTGACACGTTTCTGAAAGGACTTCACTGAGGGAGAGAGAACAAAACGAGGATCATGTTTATTTTCTTATTTTTGAGAGAAGCACATTCTGTTTTTATTGGGGGTGGACACAAAAAAACTAGACATTTTAACGTTTTAAATGATGTATAAATCATATCTGTATGTCCAAAATCAGCAGAGTAATCTAAGTCTCTTTGCGGAGTGATTTAAAAATAGAGTTTGCGGCGCAGTCGACCCCAGAGTGTTAATGTAAAATTGATAGGTACATTCTCTGAAGGAAAGTAAAGTGGTGTTTGCTGTGTCAAAATTCGGGATTCAAACTAGTACAATAATGTTAACATGTTTCAGAAGAGCCCACTCAGGATACCTCTGTTTGGTTGCTAGGAAGTACATTGGCATCCACCAGTGATTATACTCCAAGCCACAAGTGAAACTATCCAACCTCCATGTCCATAGGCTACCTGCCAATTTGAGTGATATAAACTAACCGCCATGTCTCTACGTCATTCAGATATGAAGAATCTATTGGTTATATAGAGAAGTGGTGTATTGATTTAATTTTATGACAGGAGTGGGGAACCCTGGGTCCTGGAGAGCCACTGTCCTGCAGAGTTTAGTTCCAACCCTAATCAAACACACCTGAAAATTTTCATTTATTTGTGTTTTTTGAGAAACCTGAAAAAATGACTTATTATATTGGGAAGGTGACGATATGCTACTTACCTGATGCAAGTGTACACTGTAAAAAAATTCCATAGAAATTGCGGCTGGGTTGCCGGTGACTTGCCGTGGATTTGAATGTGTGTTTTTTACTGGCAACATTTTGTTCAAAGTTAAATGAACATTGAACGTTTACGGGTCTTTGTCTTTACAGAGTAAAACTAAAAAAACAGCATCAAGCAAAACATTCTGGGAAACAAAATCTGAAGCAAAAAAACAGAAAAAGGTTGATGATGATTTCTGGTTCCCAGAATGCTTTGCATGAGGCTGTTATTGTATAGTTTTATTCTGTTAAGATAAAGACTTGTTAATATCTATTTTTTTTTACTTTGAACAAACTCTTGCCAGTAAATAACGTACATTTAAATCTACGGTAAATTACCGGCAACCCAGCTGCAATAACATTGTAATTTCTACAGAATTTTTTTACAGTGTATATTGTAAATGTATACAGTTGATGTCTGTAAGCAAAATATAAATATAACACATCACTTTAATGACAGTATACATACTATGTAACTGATAAGCTATTAATAGCAAAAGTGCATCTGATTTAATTTGGTTATCCTTGTTTCAAAGTAAGTAAAATAATCTCAGTAATTACTGTGGTAAAATATCTAGTTGCTCCAGTTATAGGGTAAATAAGATTTGCGTGCTGTAATTTTAAGTGATGCCCCGTTACACCCTTGTTATATAAATATACCCATATTATATTTTGACTCTGTAGCCTTTTTTTTAAAAAACAACTTATTTCGAAACATATTAAGGCTACAGCACGTAATTTAAGTCAAAACGTAAAAAATTAATTTCAGATAAAAAGTCATGACAATGCATTAACACATTTTCTGGTCTTCAGTCTGTTCTGTGTGATATATTAAAATTATAAAAGCCTTCAGCAAAGACTTTCTTCAATATAACTTGACAGTAAATTAGTTTTTATAAGCCAGTTACTGTTGTATTGTTAACTTTAAGCTATATGATGCAGCTAACCTAACATTATAGCTGGCAACCTTCTTAACTTTATTTGAAATGCATGGGTCACGTTTTAACAAACATTTTAACTCTTGACCACATGCGTTTTTATTCTTTTAGACATGTTCAATCTTGATATAACAATTTCTATACATATACATATATACACTACTGTACATATTGGCATATAAATGATAAAATGATAACTGCGAACTGTTGGACAAAGTTTCCTCCTGTTGAAATTATATAAAAGACAGGATATAATCTGATAAGTACATACTTGAAGACTTTACATACCTTATTACGTCAATATTTTTCCCCCTGCAATGTCTGTGTTGTGTTTCCATAAAATGTTGTCCTTTCTACAGGTTAAACAGAAGTTTGATTTCCGTCTGTGAGTGAGTAAATCAGCTGCTGTTCATGAGAGAGAGAGAGAGAGATAGAGAGAGAACCTGTTTCAGGAAAACTATATTTTCCGGAAGTCTATTGTACAGGCTTAACACACCCACTATCCACCTGTTTTAATGTAAATGCGGGTGTCACCATCTTTGAGCTCTTTTGTATAAGACTTAAGAGTAGCTGGTTTATTTAATTATATTATATATTACTACAAAAATGTTTTCTTTCAAAACAGATTACAGTATAGAATATATACAACATTAACTGCTTAATAGTTGATGTTAATAATAGTTCTTAATGTTTTGCACATAGTTTTGTTATGTTTTAAATAGGGCTGTCAAAATTAACGCGTTAATAATGCGTTAACGCAAATTCATGTTAACAGCACTACTTTTATTAACGCACGATTAACGCAACACATAGTTTCTGTTTGACCCACAGCTGGATGAATTGAGGCGCAGCAAGTGACCCGCGCTGTTTAGATGAGTCGGAGGTTTTCATAGGTTTTTCTCACTCCCTCTAACTTCTGAGACATTGGCCGAATGGCCGTATATTGCAGACAACTGGACAGTGACAACTACAGCAGCGGCAGAGGAGGTCGTTTGACGCACATAGAGGGATTTGATGGGGTTTTTTTTTAATATCGATAGTAGAGATTGAATTATCGATACACTATCGATACAGCTAACTATCACGATAGTTTGCTGTATCGATATTTTTGCACAGCCCTAGTCTGACGCAGACGTCTGAAGCGCATGCATACAAACGCGCGAGGGCGCAACCCCGATATATATAGACATTTAACACAAAATTACAGTTTTAAAAATATCTGTTTTGACAAGAATTCACGCAGGTATGACCTATAATCTGTTATATCTGAAGTGAATGTTTGGTTAAACTGTTGAGGAAAAGTATCTGATGTGTATCATTATATTAAACCCTTGCATTAGCCTACAGTATCTTAAAGCAGTCTGTCTCAATGTCAAAATTAAACAATAAAAGAAAAACATATTTAACATTGATATTGTTTTTGCTCTGCGTAAACAGGTGTAGTTATGTCATGCTTTGTCAGATTACAACAATTGTTCCAATTTTTTTGAAGTTTTATAATAGAGAATGTTAAAATATAAATGACTAATTTTTGAAAATTTGCTTATCCCAACTCAATTTGCCAGCACATGTCACAAATGATCAGCAGCAATCAGAAATGGAGAAAGAACAAGGTCTTCTAAAGGAAAAATCATATATAAAACTATGGCTGATGGTTCTGTTGAAAATGTAAACAGGCTGTTGTAGACATACATTTGCATATAGCATATATATTGACCAAATCCATGCTGATTAGAGCATTAAAAACTTGAAGAGTGTTACATTTAGGTAAATTAAAACACATAAAAATGTGTGATTAATTTGCGATTAATTGCGAGTTAAAGCAACACTATGTAGTTTCCATGTAAAAATGACTTACAGCTCCCCCATGTGGTTGAAAAGCGCAACAGTGCCTTGTATCAGACACTCTTCTGCAGGCAGGGGGAGGGGCGGGGCTGTGTTTCCTACCCTCCACCGCCACTTTCAGAGTGTACTTGTAGCAGCTAGGAGGCTGCTCAGGTTGCAGCAACAGTACAATTTGTCCAGTTAAAAGTTGTTCTATCATTGAAATAATTTTAGAGACATTATTTAAAGGTAAAAAACTACATAGTGTTGCTTTAACTCATGAAATCATGTGATTAATCTAGATTAAATTTTTTAATCTATTGACAGCCCTAGTTTTAAATGATAAAGGAAATAATTTCCTAAATCACCAGGTCATTTCTCCCTCTAGTGCGTATGAAGCGATGCAATATAATAAACACAAACTAAAAAATAACTAAATAAATGTAATTAATGTTTATTGCATATTGAGGTTTGTTTGTACTTGTAATCATAATGTCAGTGCACTGAAAAAATGATTCATTGAATTTAATCAAATTTTTTTTAAGGTAAGTGGTTGCAATCAATTTATTTAAGCTACATTTAAACAAAAAGATTAGGAAAGTAAAATAAAATATAAAACTTTTGTTTAAATGTAGCTTAAATAAATTGATTGCAACCACTTACCTTAAAAAAAATTGATTAAATTCAATGAATCATTTTTTCAGTGTGGCGGCCGGTGACTTCTTTTTTGAGGGCGCATGATGAGAAGTTTGTCTCAACATTTATATAGCCTGTTATGTGTGTGGCTCGTCATTTCAAAATACGTGTTTGGCGTATCATGTGAACCTATGTGCATCACACAGGATGTCAAAATACGAGCCTGCTGCAGACGCTTCGAAGGGGTTTATAATAAGAGACGCTCGCGTTTGCCAGATACTCACTTAATCGCATATGAGTTTAGTATTAAATTAGTGTCTTGTGGGTATTTTGTCAATGTGAGCGTCTCTTTTATTATAAATCCTTTTGATACGCGTGCAGCAGGCATTGCCTTTTTAGCAACTAATAAAGAGTTTGTCTGGTTAATATATTAGTTAATGTATGAATTGTTATTAATTAAATATGTAATTGTAGATTAATTCTTCTTTTATTAACTAATAATGTTAACTAATTTGTTAATTACCACAATGAGCCAAAGCCTTATATTTCAACTTCCAGATAATACAGATAAACTAATATGCATTAATACATTATTAATTACAGCATTAGTAGTGTGTTAATTACGACAATTACTAAATAATGAGTTAATGATGTGCCTCAACAAGTAAAGTCAACATAATGATATATTTGCAAACCATTAGATAATGATTAATTAATAATTAAAGACCATCACTAGAGTTTATAAAAGCTATTTATTAAACACTGGTTTCCAAAAACATTGCCAAAAACACATTTCCATAACACACTACATTTAAACACAAGATTAAAACATTTAGAGAATCCACAATAAGTAATCCACAAAAAAAATCCACCGGAAAACCACTGTCTGATGAACCCACTGGCAATCACAGGAGACTGCTCTATGAGGGAAGGCAAAGTTCACAGAAGGAAGTAATCCACAATAACTGGAGAGTGGAACTTGAGTAATCCACAGATATGAATAGAGAGGAACTTTACTGGGTGCTTCACACGCGACTCAACAAAGTCCCGAGAGCGAAACCACAGTAAAAAACAAACACTTGACAAGGCAAGAAAACTAACATCAGGCTAAACTGGAGCCGGGCAAAATGTGGCAATGATCGCCTGGGAGAAAAAAAACAGAGTTTGGTCCTTTTCCCCGGAGAGAAGCCCTTGAAGTTCACCACCTGATCCTTAGGGATTGGTGGGAGCCATGGCCAATTAGACAGGCCAAGGTCTCAGGACAACGTGAGAGTCACCCAGCACAAAGTCCAGGCTCTTGTGGGAGACAGAGAGTGCCTGCAGGTCCCCCATACTCTTGATAGAGATGAGTGCCACCAGGAAAGCAGTCTTCATCTTGAGGTGAGGAAGATCAGCTCAAAAGAGGCCATTCTCAACATGAAGGTGATGGGCTGCAATAACAGCCACCATGAGAAAAGATGCCATTTAAGGGAATAGAGCCGCCTGTTGGATGGGACTCTAGCCTGGGCGATGGTCTTAGGTGATGCTATTTCCATTCAGGAGGCAGATATGGAGATTCCAGAGGTCTGGCCTCAGGTGCCAGATTGTGCCCGGCCCCTGAGACAGAAATTCCTGCCTCAGGGGAATCAGCCAGGGAGAGGTAGTCCCTAGAAGCGAGAGCTCAGAAAACCAGGTTTCATTGGGCCAAAGTGGCTCACTGGGGGGAAGGCATCCTTCCTCAGGTTATGTGGCCAGGTATGCATTAAAGCATCCATGATGAGGGGACCCTTAGCCAAGGCAAACCATAGCAGGCAATGGGTGTTGTCCGGTGAAGTAAAAAGGTCGACATTGGCATAACCGAAAGTATAACAAAAATCTATAATGAGGTAACATCCTGAACGCATGCAATGAATATACTTCAAGGATCCAGGATGGATGGGACGCAAACCCCCTCTCCTCTTCGGTACTATACAGTGTGGACTTTAAAAGACCAAGGACATTGTGAATAAATTATTTTAGGCATATGTTTGTGTTCTTATGCATTTTGAGTTGTTTTGTCTTTTAAATATTTCATACATGTTTTCCTGAAATCATGTAGAAGCATTGAATCATTGATCCATCAGCTGTTACAGATTGGATAAGGTTTTATTGGTAACCTACAATTCAATGCAGAATCATCATCTTGCTCTTTTAACCAAATTGCAAAACTTATGACTCTGGACCCTTGTGTGTTTTGTTTGAAGGCTGTTTAGTACAGCACAGAGACACAGAGGAGTCAGTATAAATCCTGAATCCAGCACCCAGTGGTTTTGTGAATGTGAAGTTAAATGTGTGTAAGTGTGTGAGCTTCTTCGAGACGCTGTAGAAAGACAAAGTGCCAGCTGGACAGTCCAGATACACTCCCACTCTTTTAGAAGCGATTAAAGGAGAGTCGACATCAATGCGGTTTTTATTGTGCCAAACAGTGAATCTGTAATCGGAGCAGTCAAGACTCCAGGACTTTTCATTGAACCCAAATCTACATCCATCATCTGCTCCTCTCCGGCTGATTTCTTTATCCATCACTGATATAACAGCACCTCTCCAGCCGCTCCATTCAACCTCCCAATAACAGCGTTCAGTCAGAATCTCTTTACACATAACCTGAGGCCAATAATCAAATCTCTCTGGATGATCGGGATATGACTCTCGCTCCTTTTCCAAACGTGTCACCTTCCTGTTCTCCTCAGACAGACGGAGATGAGGGTTTACTGTGTTTGGATCCAGTGTGAGATCACAAGTGTCTGTACACAAAATAAAGATATAAGAGAAGACATTTACAACATAAAAATGACTGTGTTTGTGTACGTGCATGCATGCCTGTGATCTTGTCTGTGTAAACACTTACACTTGCGTAGGCCTGCTGTGATCATGATCTCTCCAGCATGAGTCACACTATAAAACAAGAAGTCACATTTTGCTGATGTCCAATGAAAATTTAATTTAATAAACAAGCATACACAAAAAATAAATCAATAGATTATACATAAAATCCTCTTCTGACATGCATCTGACATGTTTTCATGTAAATGAGCCTTTTTATCAGGTTCTTATATTTGGGTTCAGTAATTTCTGTTTTATGGCAATGAAAAGGTTATTAGTCAGTATTTGAAATGCCGGATATTGACGTTGGTCAATGATGTCAACTCAGGTGGACACCACCCGTGATCACATGACTCTTCTTAGCATTCCATTCAGCTGATCTCCAGATCTGCTCTGATATCCCATCAACTTGGGGAGTTATACATGAAACAGGGCCAGAGGAAAGCTAGAGTTGTAGCTCAGTCACAGGATCATCCCCTTAAAACAGAGTTTCAGCTTTTGCCCTCTGAGCAGCACTATCAAGTTCTTAGTTGCAGAACAAAGAGGTTGCAAATATCTTTTATTCCATCCGCTGTGAGGCTCTTAAATGCCACTTAGCACTTTGTAATAACTTGCCCAAGTTGCATTTTTGCACTTGATCGTGTTTTGTATTCCACCTGTTATTTGCACATCGGCAATTTGGGGCATAATGTGAATTCCATCTCTGCTGGTTCGTCTCTGTTGGTAAGTGTTGTTTGGATGTTTATGTATTTTATGTGGACCAATGCTGCAAATCCAGTATACCCTTGTATGACAATAAAGGTAGGCTACTTTGACTTTGATATGTCCGCTTACATTGCGAATACTGTGCACTTTGAGGACTTTCCTAAAAAAAATCAACATGGCGTTGAACCGATTCTGCCAAAAAAGTGATATTTCTGAATGGCCTGAGGTCGCGATTAAGCGGATTTGAAGCGAAAGTATTTGATGAATGTACAATACGTGCAGAGAGTATTTGGTTAGTGTAATTATATCCTTTTAGCTGCTTTTGCATCGGAGCTTCTCACATTAATTTGTCTTTTTTTTAACAAAACAATGAGTCTATGTTTGTGTCTACTTTAGTTCTTGTCGGCTCCAGCCTGACGATTTTGCTCTAGTCAAAAGATTTCACAGAATATCAAATCTAAATAATACATATGTCAATGTATTTGGTTTTATTTACTTTTACTATAGAGAAAATATAATCTCCACAACACAAATATGATGTCATATGGTAACCAGTAATCAAGAAAACAGTGTCATAAAACTAAAGAAATAATGATGGGTTAGTCTGTAGATGCTGATGTGTACTGACTCATTAAAAGATAAAAGCAGGTTATATTAGAGGGGACGGGCAGGGGAATTACTGTACAGGGGAAGATGATTGTCTATACCTGAGCAGCAGAATTTTCTACTGAACAGGTTTTTCAAGGTGAGGCTGAAGTCTGCAATCGCAGCACACAAACACAGTTTATACACCCTGTATAGTGTCTGTATTAAGTAGGGCTTTAAGTTTGGCTAGAAAGTTAAGACAAAGATTGTATATAACTTCAGATTGTTTTCTCTGCATTGGTTTCTATATTGATTGTTCTGTGATGTCAGTAGTTTCCCAGTCAACACGTGAGATCACGCAAGATCACAGTGACGTCACACCGTTCTCATACCGTGATAATCACAGTGTGAGCTATATGTGAGCTCATTGTGAATTCAGAATGTTGAGTTCATGTTATGAGTGCAGAATGATTGTGTTTGAGTGTACCATAACCTCACATCGTGACCATAGTATGAGTGCACAGTGAGTGTGGCGTGACCTCACATTGTGACCATGATATAAGCGTGCAGTGAGTGTATCATGATCTAACATCGTGAACATAGTTTGAGTGCACAGTGAATGTGCTGTGACCTCACATCATGACAGTAGCACTCACTGTTCACCAGTTGCTGATCTAGAAAATTATATTATGGGGTGGCAAGGGGGTGGCATGAGAACTATGAGGGGTGGCAATGAAGTAAGCATCCTTGCATGGTTGTTGTGGATACATAAATTATATACTGTATTTTCTATATTCGGTGTATAGAAACATAAAAAAACACAACAACAAATGTTCCTATAAGTAGCCAAGCAGCTACCTTTAGCATCTCTACTGTAGCACCCTTTGTCTTAATACTACGTTAATACATGCATCTTACCATTATCTAAAAAACACTGACTGTAACCATGATGAACAAGGTTGAACATAAAGGTATAAAGACTGTTATATAAATAAAATAGGTTTGCCTAGTTTATATTAATGTAAAACATATTTGAAAGGCACACATCTCTTTCTCTCATAACCCTCTTCTTTAATCCTTTCACTCACTTCATGATGGATTTCTGGCTTTTCACTTCTTTTTAGCTCTTTGCCATCCATTTCTGTGTTTCTTTCTTTCATGACTTCATCTACTCCTCTCCCTTCCATAACATATTTTTCTGTTTTATTTGTACCTTCCACTCCCATAGTATTTGATTTTCCTATTCTTTTAGGTTAAAAAAATGGATATCAACCTTTCTTTTCATAGTATCCTGGAAAATGCAGCATTAAGTTGTCTTTCAAGCTTTCTAAACATACACAACACTGAATAGTTTTGTCTCCTTAAAGCGACACCATGTAGTTTTTCAACCTTCATAATAAATTTTCAAGACCCTTGTGATAGTACATCGACTTTAAATAGGTTGAATGACATGTCTACCATAGCCTGACGGGGTCTGTATCGCTTTTACTCGTACTTTAAAACTTAGGGTTTCTGGTAGTAACCAGAGCACAAAAAAACTACAAAATTTGACTGCTTTACGGCATCCGTCACTTCCTCCACACATTTTCTTTTACGTGAATTTTGCTGGAGGCTACTTAAAGGAATATTCAATTTTCTTAAAAGAAAAATCCAGATA